>NC_079358.1:4354288-4426788 GCF_029582105.1 Oenanthe melanoleuca
TAAAAAAAAAAAACTTTTGGTGGACTGGAAATCCCAGATTTTCAATCCAAATCCCAGATTTTAAATCAAAATACTGAATATTAAATCAAAATCTCAGATTTTAACTGAAAGTCCCAAATTTTAACTGAAAATCCCAGATTTTCAATCAAAACCCGAATATTAAATCAAAATCACAAATTTTAACTAAAATCCCAAATTTTAAATCAAAATCTTAAATAATAAATGAAAATCCCAAATTTTAAATTAAAATCTCGGATTATAAATCAAAATCCCGAATTTTAACTGAAAATCACGAATTTTAACTAAAAAAATCCCAAATTTTAACAAAAAATCCCGAATTTTAACTGAATATCCCAGATTTTCAATCAAAACCTGAAATATTAAATGAAAATCCCGAATTTTAACAGAAAATTCCAAAATTTAAATTAAAATCTCGGATTATAAACTAAAATCCCAAATTTTTAAATTAAAATCCTAAATAATAAATTAAAATCCTAAATTTTCAATCAAAATCCCAAATTTTAACCAAAAATCCCGATTTTAAACCAAAAATCGCGGATTTTAAATCAAAATTGCAAATTTTAGCACAAAATCCCCCAATTTTCCCCAAAATCCCCAATTTCCCCCAAAATCCCCCATTTCCCCAAATCCCAAATTTCCCCCAAAATCCCCAATTTTCATCAAAATCCCCAATTTTCCCCAAAACCCCCAAATTTCCCCAAAATCCCCAAATTTTCCCCAAATTCCAAATTTTCCCCAAATCCCAAATTTTCCCCAAAATCCCCAATTTTCCCCCAATTCCCCAAATTTCCCCAAATTCTCCAAATTTCCTCAAAATCCCCAAATTTTCCCCAAAATCCCCAATTTCCCCCAAATCCCAAATTTTCCCCAAAATCCCCAATTTTCCCCAAAACCCCCAATTTTCCCCCAAATCCTAAATTTTCCCCAAAATCCCCAAATTTTCCCCATTTTGGGTTCTGGACTCACCCAGCGCCGCCCTGAGCTCCGCTGGAAAGTGAAGGAAATTCTGGTTATTATGGGATGTGCGGGGAGATTTTGGGAGGTTTTGGGAAATTTTTGGATATTTTGGGTTATTTTTGGGATGTTTTGGGGGATTTTTGGATTTTTTGGGATTATTTTGGAATTATTTTGGGATATTTTGGGATATTTTCAGATTATTTTGAAAGATTTTGGGAGATTTTTGGATTGTTTAGGATATTTTGGGAGATTTTGGGAGATTTTGGGAGATTTTGGAAGATTTTAGGAAATTTTGGGATTATTTTGGGATATTTTGGGATTATTTTGAAAGATTTTGGGAGATTTTGGGAGATTCTGGAATTTTTGGAATATTTTGGATCATTTTTTAAAATTTTGGGTTATTTTGGGAAATTTTGGGATTATTTTGAAAGATTTTGGGAGATTTTGGGATAGTTTGGGTTATTTCGGGAGATTTTGGGATATTTTGGGCTATTTTTGGGACATTTTAGGAAATTTTGGGATTATTTTGGGATATCTTGGGTTATTTTGGTTATTTTGAGTTATTTTGGGATGTTTTGGGATATTTTGTGTATTTTGGGATATTTTGGAATATTTCAGGGTACTTTGGGAGACTTTGGGATAGTTTGGGTTATTTTGGGAAATTTTGGGTTATTTTCAGACATTTTGGGATATTTTGGGATGTTTTGGATTATTTTGGGAAATTTTGGGTTATTTAGGGTTATTTTGGGATATTTTGGGAGATTTTGGGATATTTTGGGTTATTTTGGGTTATTTAGGGTTATTTTGGGATATTTTGGGAAATTTTGGGATATTTTGGGAGTTTTTGGTTATTTTGGGATATTTTGGGATATTTTGGGATTATTTTGGATTATTTTGGGATATTTTGGGATATTTTGGGAAATTTTGGGAAATTTTGGCAGACTTCGGGATATTTTGGGATATTTTGGTGTTTTTGGGATATTTTGGGATTTTTGGGTTATTTTGAGACAATTTGGGGGATTTTGGGACATTTTGGGGAATTTTGGATAATTTTGGGAGATTTTGGGAGATTTTGGGATATTTTGGGTAATTTTGGGTTATTTTGGATTATTTTTTTATATTTTGGAATATTTTGGGTCATTTTTGGGACATTTTGGGATGTTTTGGGATTATTTTGGGATATTTTGGGTTATTTTGGGAAATTTTGGGTAATTTTGGGATATTTTAGGAAATTTTGGTAGATTTTGGAATATTTTAGGTGATTTGGGGTAATTTTGGGAAATTTTAGGAAACTGGGAGATTTTGGGATAGTTTGGGTTATTTTGGGATATTCTGGAATTTTTTGGATATTTTGGATTCTTTTGGGTTATTAATGGAAGATTTGGGGTTATTTTGGGATATTTTCAATTATTTTTCTATATTTTGGGTTATTTTGGGATATTTTGGCTTATTTTTGGGACATTTTGGGATGGTGTGGGAAATTTTTGGGACATTTTGGGAAATTTTGGGATTATTCTGGGTTATTTTGGGAGATTTTGGGATATTTTTGGATATTTTGGGTTATTTTGGGTTATTTTGGGATTTTTTTGGATATTTTGGGATATTTTAGGAGATTTTGGGATATTTTGGGATGTTTTGGATATTTTGGGATGTTTTTCCTTCAGCTCCACCAACAGGATCCAAACTCACCCAGGGTTTTGTCAACTTCACCTGGAAAGCGAAAACAAAACTCAAATAATTTGAAATAACTTAAATGAATAATTTAAAACAATTTACAATAATTTAAAATAATATAAAACGAATCATTTAAAGCAATTTAAAATAATTTAAAAATACCAGATGGGTTTGGCGATGTGATGTTGATTATAATTATAATTTTTAATATATTTATTTTTAATTTTATTTAATTTCAATTTTAATTAAATTTTTAAAATTTATTTTTAAAATTTATTTTTAAATTCATTTTTATTTTTCTTTATTTTTAAACTTATTTTCATTTTAGTTTTTTTTCTCCTAATAATTGCTGCCAGAAATTCCATGAATTTGAGAATTTTTTTTTTTATTTTTTTTTAATTTAAGCCTCAATTTACCCAATTTCAGGCGGAAAATGGGGAAAAAAATTGGGTATTTGGGTCTGGGAGAGGGAAACTCACCCGGGTCTGCTGCTTCATTTTCCTCCTTTTCATTTTCCTTTATTTCCTCTATTTCAGCATTTTCCTCTTTTTCCTTTTCCTTCTCTTCTGCTTCCTCTTCCTCGATTTTTTCCTGGTTTTCTTCCTCCACTTCCGCTTCTGGTTCAAGCTCCACTTCCGCTTCCTGTTCAGTCTCCACTTCCGCTTCTTCATCCACTTCCGGTTCAGTCTCCACTTCCTGTTCCGGTTCAGTCTCCACTTCCTGTTCCGGTTCCTCCTCCACTTCCGCTTCCGGTCCAGCCTCCATTTCCTCGGGTTGTTCATCTGAAAATGGGAAATTTCCATGGCCGGAAACTAAAATTAATAAATAATTATTTCCTTCATTTAATTAATTAATTAATTAATTTTTATTTAATTAAGATTAATTAATATTTGAGTGCAAATAAAATTTATATTTATATTTATATTTATATTTATATTTATATTTATATTTATATTTATATTTATACTTTTATTTATACTTATATTTTTATCTAAATGTATTTATATTTATAATATTAATTATATTAATTATATTATTTTTATTTGTATTTGTATTTTTATTTATATAAATATTACTATTAATATTACTATTAATATTACTATTAATATTAATAATTAGGTGAATAAAGTAATACAGAAATTATTGTGTATGGTGATAATAAAAAAAAATTCAGAAAGTTAAATAAATTAAATAAATAATATTATAATATATACATAAATAAATTTAATCAAATTAAATCAGTAAAATTACAAAAATAGATAATTAAACTAAAATAAATCAAAAAGTTAAAATTACAAAAGTACATAAATAAATAAATAAATAAAACCAGTCAAAAGTACCAAAATAAATAAATAAATAAATAAAATAAGTTAAAATTATAAAAATGAGTGAATTAATGAATAAATAAATAAATAAATAAAAGTTATAATTGCTAAAATAAATAAATAAATAACTACATACATAAAATATTTTAAATAAATAAAATAAATTAGAATTACTGAACTCAATCAATGAAATCAAATCCACACAGGCACAAAAAAACCAATTAATTCCAAATTCCCCAAAATCCCCAAATCCCGGGAATTTCTCTCACCTCTGTCCCGCTCCTTCAGCGCCTCTGGAAAAAAACCAAAATGTGAAATTCCATTTTTGGGACACAAAACCCAAAAATCCCCCCCAAAAAACCCAAAAATCCTCCAAAAATATCCAAAAATCCCCCAAAAATCATCCAAAAAAACCCTAAAAAACCCAAAAAAATGCAAAAAAAAACCCCCAAAATCTCAAAAAATCCCCCAAGAAACACCTAAAATCCTGAAAAAACCCCCAAAAACCCTCCAAAATCCCAAAAATCCTCCAAAAAACCCAAAAAATCCCCCCAAAACCCCCAAAATCCCCAAAATACCCCAAATTCCCCTACAAACCCCAAAAATCCTCCAAAAAACCCCCAAAACCCCAATATCCTAAAAATCCCAAAACCCCAAAAATTCCCACCAAAAACCCCCAAAAACCCAAAAATCCCCCAAAAAACCCCAAAAATTCTCCAAAAATCAAAAAAAATCCCAAAAATCCCCCCAAAAAACCCTCAAAAATTCTCCAAAAACCCAAAAAACCCCAAAAATCCCAAACCAGCTCCTCTCACCGAGCTCCTCCTGCAGTTTTCCTTCAACAGAAGAAAATCAAATTAATTGGAATTATTAATGAATTAAGAAAAATATATTTAATACTAATTAATCGATCAGAATTATTTTAAACCCAAATTTTCCTTCCCAAGGACCCAAATTCCCCCGAGCCGAGAACAGATTATTTAATCAAATTTAATTTAATTTAATTTAATCTAATTTAGTTTAGTTTAGTTTAATTAAATTAAATTAAATTAAATTTATTTAATTTAATTTTAGTTTAATGTAATGTAATGTAATGCAATTTAATTTAATTTAATTTAATTTATTCACTTTGATTGAATTTCGTTTAATTTAATGTAATTTAATTTAAGCTTAATTTAATGTAGTTAAATGTAATTTAATGTAATGTAATATAGTTTAATTTAATTTAATTTAGCTTAATTTAATATAATTTAATTAAGTTTCGTTTAATTTAATTTAGTTTAATGTAGTTTAATATAATTTAATGTAATTTAATGTAATGTAATGTAATTTAATTAATCAATTTAATTTTATTTTATTTAGTTTAGTTTAATTTAATTTAATTTATTCCGTTTCATTTTATTTAATCAATTTCATTTGATGTAACAAAATTTATATTAATTTTAATTTTAATTTTCGATTTTTAATTTTCAATTTTAAATTTTTACTGGTGTTTTTTTTGGGTTTTTTGTTTGTTTTTTTTTTTTTTTTTGTGGTTTTGTTTTTTTTTTTTTTTTTTTTTTTTTTTTTGTTTTTTTTTTTTTTTTTGTTTTTGTTTTTGTTTTTGTTTTGTTTTGTTTTGTTTTGTTTTGTTTTTGTTTTTGTTTTTGTTTTTGTTTTTTTTTAATTTTTGGGGCTGAAATCCCAAATTCCCAAATTCCCAAATTCCCAAATTCCCCGAGCTCACGGATCTCGGATTCTTGATCCCCTGGAACAGAAAAAAAGGGAAAAAATTCGGAAAATCTGAATTTCCTGGGGTTGGGAAATTTAAAGGCAGGAAAATAAAAATAAAATAAAATAAAATAAAATAAAATAAAATAAAATAAAATAAAATAAAATAAAATAAAATAAAATAAAATAAAATAAAATAAAATAAAATAAAATTTTTAACAGTAGTTGCATCCATAACTCTGTCTTTATTTTTTAAATTCAATGTTTAAATGCTTGAAATTAAAATTTAATTTTTAAAAAATAAATTAATTTAATTATAATTTAATTAGAATGCAATAAATTAATTAATTGGTCTCACCCAGCAGCTCCTTCAGGTGCCCTGCAGGAGGCAGAGAGGAATTAATTAAAATTAAAAATTTGATATTAAATTTAATAAGGAGTAATTAACATAAATCATTTATTGATTAAATTCAACGTATATTAAAAAAAAAAAAAAAATAAAAAAAAAATAAAAATAAAAATAAAAATAAAAATAAAAATAAAAACATAAATATAAATACAAACACAGATAACAATATAACTATAAATATAAATATATATAAATATATAAATATAAATAAATGAAAATAAAAACTTAATAGCAATAAACATAAAAATAAAAATAAAAATAAAAATTAAAATTAAAATTAAAATTAAAATAAAAGTAAAAAAATAAAAATAAAAACAAAAATAAAACGAAAAGTAAAAATAAAATAAATATGAAAATAAGAATAAAAATAAGAATAAAAATAAAAATAAAAATAAAATAAATATGAAATTAAGAATAAAAGTAAAAGAAAAAATAAAAATAAAAATAAAAATAAAATTAATATGAAAATAAGAATAAAATTAACAATTAAAATAAAAATAACAATGAAAATAAAAATAATAGTAATAAAAAATAAAATAAAAGTAAAAGTAAAAGTAAAAATAAATATAAATATAAATATAAATATAAATATAAATATAAATATAAATATAAATATAAATATAAATATAAATATAAATATAAATATAAATATAAATATAAATATAAATATGTCAGGGACTTACTGATCTCAGCCTCATTTTCCACTAAAGAAATAAAAAGAAATAAGAAGAAATAAAATTAATATCAATTAAAAACCCCTAAAATTGAAATAATTCTTAAAAAAACCAGCAACAAATCAAAATTTATTCAAAATTTTCATTTTATAATTTATTCCCAAAATAACACCTGGAAAATAAATAACCACAAATAATTGTTTAAAAAAAAATTTTAAAAATAAAAAAATTAATAAATAAATAAAATAGTAAAGTGAAAAATACATTATTTATAGTACAATAAAATTAATTATTTATATAATTATAATAACAGACATAATTATATAATTCATATAACTATAAATTTAAAAAAGTAATGTAGGAAATAATTTGATTTTTAAAATTCTGAATTTTGTACTCACGGATCCGGCGGTCCCGAGTCTCTGGGGGGGCAGAAATTAAGTTATTTATCAATAGTAATCAGATTATTAAGTATATATTAATTAATAATTATTAATTATTAAGTAATCCTTATTAAATAATTGCATTTTAATGTGTATATTAATTATTCATTATTCAATATTCATTATTCATTATTCAGTATTAATTAATATTAACGATATTTTAAAATTTATATTAATTATTATCAATAGTTATGTATTCATTATTAATTAATATTAACGATATATTTAAATATATGCTAATTATAAATCATAATTCTAATGATAATTATTAATTTTTCATTAATATTAACTAAATTTTAAGTATATATTAATTATAAATGATAAAAGATAAATTATAATATAGTTATTAATTATAATTACTAATTATACATTGTTATTTATTAATCATTAATTAATATTAACTATATTTTAAATATATATTAATTATAAATCATAATTATAATTATAATTATAATTATAATTAAATTATTTCTTAATATCTATATTTTAAGCATATGTTAATTATAAATGATAAAGGATAAATTATAATATAATTATTAATTATTAATTAATGGTATTTTTAATTTAATTCCTCACCCAGCTCGGCCTCGTGTTCACCTGGAGGAAAAAAAGTTAAAAATGGAATTTCCCAAATTGGAATTTTTCTGGTTCTTGTAAAAATTTATTGAATTCTTCAATTAAAAACTCACGGAGCTTTTTGTTGAAGATTTCTGGAAATAAAAATATGGGAGTTGGTGATAAGGAAAATAAAATAAAATAAAATAAAATAAAATAAAATAAAATAAAATAAAATAAAATAAAATAAAATAAAATAAAATAAAATAAAATAAAATAAAATAAAATAAAATAAAGTAAAATAAATAAGATAAGATAATGTAAAATAAAATACAATACAAGACAATACGATGCAATAAAATAAAATAAAATAATATAAAATAAAATAAAATAAAATAAAAAAAGAAAATAGAAATACAAATAGAAATAGAAATGCAAACAAAAGCAAAATAAAAATAAAAGCTAAATTTAAAATTAAAATAAGAAAATAAAAATAAAAATAAAAATAAAAATAAAAATAAAATTAAAATTATCCCCAAGTTTTTCCCAATTTCCCCCAAAATATTAATTTTGGGCCAGACTCACCCACATCGGCCGTGAGCTCCCCTGAAAAACAGAGAACGGGAGATTTGGGGCGAAAAATAGAATTTTTACATTTTTAAATTGGGGATTTCCCACCAAAATTGGAGAATTCCCGCCAAAATGGGAGATTTCCCGCCAAAACTGGGGATTTCCCTCCAAAACTGGGGATTTCCCGCCAAAACTGGGGATTTCCTGCCTAAATTGGGGATTTCCCGCCAAAATTGGAATTTTTCCAGCCAAAATTGGGGAATTCCTGCCAAAACTGGGGATTTCCTGCCAAAATTAGGATGTTTCCCACCAGAAGTAGGCATTTCCCGCCAAAACGTGGGATTTCCCGCCAAAATTGAAAATTTTCCAGCCAAAATTGGGGAATTTCTGCCAAAACTGGGGATTTCCCGCCAAAAATTGGCATTTCCCGCCAAAACTGGGGATTTCCCGTCAAAATTAGAGATTTCCCGCCAAGAGTGGGAATTTCCTGCCAAAACTGGGGATTTCCCGCCAAAATTTGGGATTCCCTCCCCAACCCCCCCCACCCCCCGGATTTTTGGGGACCCCAAACTCACCGATTTTCGTGTGACGCTCCCCTGGGAAGGCGGGAAGGAGCCGGGATTTGGTGTTATTAATTGATCAATTAATTAATTAATAATTAATGAGCGATTAATTAAGGAGGGGCGGGGCAGGACTCACCGAGCTCCACCGTGAAGATCCCTGGAGGAAAAATCCCAAAGGAAAAAATTTCACCAAAATCAAAATGAAAAAAAAAAATCTCAAATTTCACCAAAAAATCCCAAATTTCACAAAAATCCCGAAAATGAAAAATCCCAAAATTCACCAAAATCAAGGTAAAAAAAAAAAAAATCCCAAATTTCACCAAAAAACCAAATTAAAAATCCCAAATTTCACCGAATAAACCCAAATACCAAAATGAAAAATCCCAAAATTCACCAAAAAAAAAAAAAAAAAAAAAAAAAAAAAATCCCAAATTTCACAGAAAAATCCCAAATTTCACCCAAATCTCATGAATTCCCCCCAAATTCTGCAGAATTAAAGTTTTTTCCCAAATTCATTTGAATTCAGAAATTTTTTCCCCCAAAATTTTGTGGAATTAAATTTTTTTTCCCAAATTCTGTGGAATTAAAGAATTTCCCCCCAAATTTGCCAGAATCAAGGAATTTCCCCCAAAATTCCGTGGAATTAACTTTTTTCCCCACAAATTCTACAAAATTCAATTTTTTCCCAAAATTCTCTGAAATTCAATTTTTTTCCTCAAAAAAATTCTGAAATTCAGTATTTTTTGCCCCAGAATTCTCTGAAATTCAGATTTTTTTCCCCCAAAATTGCCTGAAATTCAATTTTTTCCCCAAAATTCTTTGAAATACAATTTTCCCCCTAAAATTCTCTTAAATTCAGTTTTTTCCCCAAAATTGTCTGAAATTCAATTTTTTTCCCCAAAATTCCCTTAAATTCAGTTTTTTCCCCCAAAATTTTCTGAAATTCAGAATTTTTCTCCAAAATTCTCTGAAATTCAGTTTTTTTCCCAAAAAAAATTTCTGAAATAACGTTTTTTTTTCGACTAAAAATTCTCTGAAATTCAGAACTTTTCCTCCCAAAATTCTCTGAAATTCAGGATTTTTTCCCCCCAAATTCTACAAAATTCTTTTTTTTTTTCCACCCTGAAATTCAGATTTTTCCCCCAAATTCCCTAAAATTCAGTTTTTCCCCCAATCCCGCTGCACTCACGGATGGTGGCGTCGCACTTGGCTGAGGGAAGGGAGGAATTAAAAATTAAAATCCAAAATTAAAATTAAAAAAGCAAAAAGAATTAAAATTAAAATTAAAATAATTTTTAAGAAAAATTTTAAAAATTTAAAATTTAAAAAATTGTTTTTCCCGCAACTCACCAAGTTCTGCCCGAAGCTTCCCTGGGGATACAGAAATTAAATTAATTAATTCGAAATAAAATTAATTAATTCCAAATACAATTAATTAATTCTAAAAAAATATTTAATTCTAAATAAAATCAATTAATTATAAATAAAATTAATTAATGCGAAATAAAATTAAATTATTCAACATAATATTAATGAATTTGAAATAAAATTAATTAATTTGAAATTAAATCAAGTCATTCTAAAAAAAATTAATGAATTCGAAACAAAATTAATTCTAAATAAAATTAGTTAATTCGAAATAAAATTAATTAATTCTAAATAAATTGTTTAATTCTAAATAAATTCATGAATTCGAAATAAAATAAATTAATTCTAAAAAAAATTAGTTAATTCGAAATAACATACATAAATTCTAAATAGTTTAATTCTAAATAAATTAATTAATTCTAAATAAATTATTTAATTCTAAATAAATTAGTTAATTCGAAATAAAATTAATTATATTCTAAATAAATTGTTTAATTATAAATAAAATTAATTAATTCTAAATAAAATTAATTATTTCTAAATAAAAGTAAAGAATTCAAAATAAAATTAGTGAATTCTACATAAAATTAATTAATGCAAAATTAATTTTTGTTACATTTCAATAGGTAATAAAAATATTATTAGGACATTAATATGAATGAATTTATAAATTTTAAAAATTATTAATTAAATTAATTTAATGAACATTAATTAAATTAAATATCAATTAATTAATAATTTGGGCACTCACGGAGCCCGGAGTCGCGCTCGCCTGGGGAGGTGAAAAAAATTAAAATCACAAAAATCACCCCAAAATTATCCCAAAATAATCCCAAATTAATCCAAAATTAATCCCAAAAAATCCAAAAAATATCCAAAAATTATCCCAAAATAATCCCAAATTAATCCAAAATTAATCCCAAAAAATCCAAAAAATATCCCAAAATTATCCCAAAATTATCCCAAATTAATCCCAAAAAAATCCCAAATTAATCCCAAATTGTTCCAAAATAATCCCAAAATTACTCCAAAATGATCCCAAAATTATCCCAAAACAATTCCCAAAATTATCCCAAAAAATTCCAAAAATTATCCCAAAATTATCCCAAATTATGCCCAAATTATCCCAAAATTTTCCCATGTTTATCCCAAAATTATCCCCAAAAAATCCCAAAACAATCCCAAAATTAATCCCAAAATAATCCCAAAATAATTTAAATAATTTAATTGACAATTAAACATTAATTAAATGTCAATTAGAATCTAATTAAATTCTAATTAAATGTCAATTAAATGCTAATTAAATGCTAATTAAATGTAAATTAATTGCGAATTACACGTCAAATAAATATTAATTAATCTTTAATGTGCCAATTAAACACGAATTATTATTAATAAATTATAATTAAACTATAATTACATTCTAATTAAAGGCGAATTAAAGTCGAATTAATGGCTAATTAAAGGCGAAATAAAGGCTAATTAATCACTAATTAAATGTAATTAAGTCTTAATTAAAGACGCTAATTAAGCGCTAATTAAATGTGAATTAAAGGCGAATGAAACGCCTATTAAATTTTAATTAAGGGTTAATTAAGCCCTAATTAAATGTCAGTTAAATGCGAATTAAAGGCTAATTAAGCACTAATTGAATGTAATTAAATGTTATTTAAAGACGCTAATTTAGCGCTAATTAAATGTCAATTAAACGTTAATTAAGCTCTAATTAAATGCCAATTAAACGCTAATTAAGGGCTAATTAAAAGCAATTAAGGGTCCGTACCCAGCAGCGCCGTGAGCCTCCCTGCAGGACGAGGAAATCCAAAATGAATCCGAATTAATTCGGGAATTTTCCCAAAATTGGGAATTTTCACCCCAAAATCGGGGCTGGGGGATGGGAACTCACGGATCTCAGCGGCGAGTTTGGCTGGGGGGAAAAAAGAGAAAAAATTTGGGGATTTTGGGGAATTTTGGGGATTTTTGGGGATTTTGGTGAGTGGGAGGAATTTGGGGAAAAAAATAAAATTCTGGGGAATTTGGGGGATTTTTGGGGACTTTTGTGAGTGGGAGGAATTTGGGAAAAAAAGAAAATTTTGGGGATTTTTGGGACTTTTTTGCATTTTTATCGGTGGGAAACGCGGGACTTGGGGAAGAATTTGGCGGGAGAAAAGAAAATTTTGGGGGATTTTGGGAATTTTGGGGAATTTTGGGGATTTTGGTGATTTTGTGAGTGGGAGGAATTTGGGAAAAAAGAAAATTTTGGGGAATTTTGGGGGTTTTTATCCGTGGAAAACGCCGGAATTGGGGAGGAATTTGGCGGGAAAAAAGAAAATTTTGGGGATTTTGGGGAATTTTGGGGAATTTTGGGGATTTTTGTGGGTTGGGGGAATTTGGGAGAAAAGAAAATTTTGGGGATTTTGGGGAATTTTAGGAATTTTGGGGAATTTGGGGAAATTTGGGGATTTTGTGAGTGGGAGGAATTAGGGAAAAAAATAAAAATTTTGGAGATTTTTGGGAATTTTGGGGGATTTTTATCCGTGGGAAACGCGGTAATTGGGGCGGAATTTGGCGGGAAAAAAGAAACTTTTGGGGAATTTTGGGGAATTTGGGGAAATTTGGGGATTTTGTGAGTGGGAGGAATTTGGGAAAAAAGAAAATTTTGGGATTTTGGGGAATTTTTGGAATTTTTCAGTGTGTGAAACGCGGGAATTTGGGAGAAATTTGGGGTAAATTTGCCGGATGGAGGAAATTGAATTTTTAAAAATTTTCTGGTTTTGGCCGGGATGGGATCGAGGAGCCCCAAAATCGGAATTTTGACCCCAAAATTCGGGTTTTTTTACCCCAAAATTCGGTTTTTTACCCCTAAATTTCTGGGTTTTTCCCCCAAATTCAGGTTTATATCCCAAAAATTCGGATTTTTTACCCCTGAATTCAGGTTTTTTACCCCAAAAATTCGGATTTTTTACCCCTGAATTCAGGGGTTTTTACCCCAAAATTCTTTTCTTTTACGCCCAAATTCGTTTTTTTTTCCCCAAAATTCAGTTTTTTCCCCCAAAATTCAGTTTTTTCCCCCCAAACCCCCGGGAATTTTCACTCACTGCATTTCCGGTCGCGTTCCTCTGGGAAGGAAACGGGAAAAAAAAATAGAAAAATTATAATTATTAGAAAATAATATTAATATAAAATAATTCGCAATATTAAATAATAAACGTTAATATTAATAATTAACAATAATATTAAATAATTAACAATAATATTAAATAATTATTTTTTCTCTCTGTTCATGGAGCAGAAATTTGGGAATTTTTCCCCAAAAAAGTTCAGACTCACTGAGTTTGGAGTTGGATTCACCTGAAATAAAAAACAGGAAATAAAATAAAATAAAATTCACCAGAATAAAATTTAATTTAAATTTAATTAAAATTTAATTTAAATGTAATTTAAATTTAATTAAAATTTAATTGTAATTTAATTTAAAGTTAAATTTAATTTAATTTAAGTTTTCTTTTAATTGATTTTAATTTAATTGTAATTTAATTTCATTTAACTTTAATTTAACTTTAAATTTCATTTTAATTGAATTTTAACTTAATTGTAGTTTAATTTAATTTAACTTTAATTTAAATTTAATTTAAATTTAATTTAAATTACACTTTAATTGAATTTTATTTGGATTTTCATTGCAATTTAATTTATTACTTTAGTTTTAATCTTTAATTTAATTTTAATTTTCAATCCATGTTTAATCTTTGACTCTCCTTACCCAGGTCCGAGGTCAGTTTGCCTGAAACAAACAAAAAAATAAATTAAAATTAAAATTATTTAGGATTTTTTTCCAGGTCTGGATCCATCCCCGGCTGTGATGGGAAAGGGAAAAGGGGAAATCCCAAAATCCCAAAAATCCCAAAATTCCAAATTCCCAGAATTCCAAAATCCCAAAATCTCAAAATCCCCAAATCCCAAAATCCCAAAATTCCAAAATCCCAAAATTCCAAAATTCCAAAACCCCAAAATCCCTAAAACCTGAAATCCCAGAATCCCCAAATCCTAAAATCCCCAAATCCTGAAATCCCAAAATCCCAAAACCCCGAAATCCCAAAATCCCAGAATCACAAAATCCCAAAATTTTCCGAAATCCCAAAATCCCAAAAGTCCCCAAATTCCAAAATTCCAAAAATTCCAAAACCCCAAAATCCCAAAAACCTGAAATCCCAGAATCCCAAAATCCCAGAATCCCAAAATCCAAAAATCTCAAAATCCCAGAATTCCAAAATTCCAAAATCTCAAAATCCCCAAATCCCAAAATTCTAAAATCCCCAAAATTCCAAAAATCCCCAAATTCCAAAAATTCCAAAATTCCAAAAATCCCAAAATCCCAAAATCCCAGAATCACAAAATCACAAAATTTTCCGAAATCCCAAAATCCCAAAATTCCAAAAATTCCAAAACCCCAAAATCCCAAAAACCTGAAATCCCAGAATACCAAAATCCCAGAATCCCAAAATCCCAAAGTCCCAAAATCCCAAAATCCCAGAATTCCAAAATCCCAAAATCTCAAAATCCCCAAATCCCAAAATCCCAAAATTCTCAAAATCCCAAAATTCTAAAATCCCCAAAATCCCAAAATTCCAAAAATTCCAAAACCCCAAAATCCCAAAAACCTGAAATCCCAGAATCCCTAAACCCCAAAATCCCAAAATCCAAAAATCCCAAAATCCTGAAATCCCAAAATCCCGAAATCCCAAAATCCCAAAACCCCGAAATCCCAAAATCCCAGAATCACAAAATCCCAAAATTTTCCAAAATCCCAAAATCCAAAAATCTCGAAATCCCAAAACCTCAAAATCCTGAAATCCCAAAATCCCAAAATTCTAAAATCCCCAAAATTCTAAAATCCCCAAAATCCCAAAAATCCCAAAACCCCAAAATCCCAAAATCCCAAAAATTCCAAATCCTAAAATCCCAAAAATTTCTCTCACGGATCCGACGGTCTCGATCCTCTGGAAAAGGAAATTGGAAACTTTGGGGAAATTGGGAAAAATGGGGAAAGAAATTGGGGAAAATTGGGGGAAATTGGGGGGAGATAGGGGAAAATGGGGGAAAAATTGAGGAAAGAAATTGGGGAAAATTGGGGGAAATGGGAAAAATGGGAAATTTGGGGGAAATGGGAGAAAAGGGGAAAATTGGGAAAATGGGAAAAATGGGAGAAATTGGGAAAATTGGGGAAAATGGGAAATTTGGGGGAAATTTGGGAGAAAAGGGGGAAATTGGGAAAATGGGGGAAATGGAGAAAATTGGGGGAAAAGGGGAAAATATGGAAAAATTGGAAAATGGGAAAAATGGGGAAAATGGGAGAAAAGGGAAAATTGGGGAAATTGGGGAAATTGGGAAAAATTGGAAAATGAGAAAATTGGGGAAATGGGGAAAATGGGAAAATGGGAAAAATGGGGAGAGAAATGGGGAAATTTGGGGGAAAATGGGGAAAACGGGAAAATTGGGGAAATTGGGAAAAGGGGGGAAAATTTGGGGAAAAGGGGAAAATTGGGAAAAATTGTAAAATGGGAATAATGGGGGAAATGGGAGAAAAGGGAAAATGGGAAAATTGGGAAATTGGGAAAATGGGAAACATTGGAAAATGGGGAAATGGGGAAAAATGGGAAATGGGGAAAATTGGGGGAAATTGGGGGGAAATTTGGGGGAAATTTGGGAGAAAAGGGGAAAATTGGGGGAAATTTGGGGGAAATTTGGGAAAAGGGAAAATCTCAGAACTCACCCAGTGCGGCTCTGAGGGGATCTGGGAAAGGGAGAAGAGGCTGAAAATTCCGGAATTTTGGGGAATTTTTGGGGAATTTTTGGGAAATTTTGGGAATTTTTGGGAATTTTTGGAAATTTTGCCCCAAAAACCCCCCAGGAAAATTCCACTCACCCAGCTCGGCCTCGCTTTCTTCTTCAGGAGAAAAATAAAAATAAATTAAATTGATTTATAGAAAAAAATAAATTAAATTGATTTCTATAAAAGTATGAAAAGAGAAAAATGCAAAAATATAAAAATATATAAAATTGAAAAATTAAAAAATATGGAACTAAATATAAAAATATAAAATATAAAAATATAAAAATATAAAAATACAAATATACAAACATAAAACTGGATAAAAATGTAAGTATATAAAAATATAAAAAGTATAAAAATAATGCAAACATAAAAGCATAAAAATATGAAAATATAAAAAACATAAATATATAAAAATATAAAAATTACAAAACTTACGCAAACGTAATAAAACCATAAAAATATGAAAATATTTAAAAAATAAAAAAATCAATAAAATACAAAAATTAATACAATAAAACTAAATATAAATATATGTAAATATGTATAAGCACATATATAAATATATGATTATATAAATACATAAATATGTAAATATATAAATACATAAACATGCAAACATACAAATAAACATAAATATATAACTACATAAACATATAAAAATATAAATATGCAAATACATAAATAGATAAATACATCAAAATATATAAATATATAAATAAGAAAATATAAATATATACATATATAAATATAAATATAAAAATACAAAAATATATTTCTATTTCTATTTCCATCTCTTTCTATTTCTATTTCTATTTCCATTTCCATTTATTATTTTTATTTTTATTTTTATTTTTATTTTTATTTTTATTTTTATTTTTATTTTTATTTTTATTTTTATTTACAAGACTCATCGAATTCCTCCAGAATTTTCCCTGAAAATCCGACAGAATTCCCTCAAAATCAATTTGGAATTTGGGAATTTTTTTGGGGGGGGGAATAAATTAAAATTAAAATGAAATTAAAAATAATTCAAATTCCACTCACGGATTTCTGCATCCCACTGGTCTGGGAAGGAGAAATTAAAAAGATTTAAAGAGGATTAATAATGATTAATTAATTAAACGGGAATAATTCCAAAATTTTGGGAATTTGGGGGTAAAGGAGCTCCAAAAAAATCCCAAAAAAATCCCCAAATTCCCAAAATTCCCAAATTCACCCACCCGCCTCCATGGGGGGGTCGGCACCGTCCGGGGGCGGATCCTGGGGGAAAAAAAATTAAAAATTTGGTCCCAAATTCACCCAAAATTCACCCAAAATTCACCCAAAATCCGCCCAAAATTCACCCAAAATTCACCCAAAATTCACCCAAAACTCACCCAAAATTCACCCAAAATTCACCCAAAATTCACCCAAAATTCTCCCAAAATTCACCCAAAATTCACCCCAAAGCTCACTCAAAATTCATCCAAAATTCACCCAAAATTCACCCAAAATTCACCCAAAATTCTCCCAAAATTCACCCAAAATTCACACCATATACCCAAAATTCACCCAAAATTCATCCAAAATTCACCCAAAATTCACTCAAGATTCACCCAAAATTCACCCAAAATTCACCCAAAATCCGCCAAAAATTCACCCAAAATTCACCCAAAATTCACCCAAAATTCACCCAAAATTCACCCAAAATTCAACCAAATTCAACCAAAATTTACCCAAAATCCGCCAAAAATTCACCCAAAATTCACCCAAAATTCACCTCAAACTCACCCAAAATTCACCCAAAATTCATCCAAAATTCACTCAAGATTCACCCAAAATTCACCCAAAATTCACCCAAAATCTGCCAAAAATGCACCCAAAATTCACCCAAAATTAACTCAAAATTCACCCAAAATTCACCCCAAATTCACCCAAAATTCACTCAAAATTCATCCCAAATTCACCCAAAATTCACCCCAAATCCCAAATCTGCCCCAAATCTGCCTGGAATCTGCCCCAAATCCACCTCAAATCCCAAATATGCCCAAAATCCCCCTCAAATCCACCCCAAATGAAACCCCAGATTCACCCCAAATTCACCCCAAATCCACCCCAAAATCCCAAATCCACCCCAAATAAATCTGTCTCAAATCCCAAATAACCCCAAATTCACCCCAAATCCACCTCAAATCCCAAATCTGCCTGAAATCCCCCTCAAATCCACCCCAAATCCCCCTCAAATCACCCAAAATTCACCCAAAATTCACCCCAAATCAATCCCACATTACCCTAAATCCCAAATATGCCCCAAATCCTCCCCAAATCCACCCCAAATCGCCCCAAACCCACCCCAAATCCCAAATTCCCCCAAATCCCAAATTTCCCCAAATCCCAAATACCCCCCAAATCTGTCCCAGACTCACCGGGGCCGTGGCTGCTCCTCCAGAGCCGAATTTGGGGTTTAGGATCCCAGATTTGGGATTTAGGATCCCAAATTTGGCTTTGGGATCCCAGATTTGAGATTCAGGATCCCAGATTTGGGATTTAGGATCCCCAATTTGTATTTAGGATCCCAGATTTGGGTTTAGGATCCCCAGTTTGGATTTAGGATCCAAATTTTCTATTTAAGATCCCAGATTTTGTATTTAGGATCTCAGAACTGGGATTTAGGTTCCCAATTTTCTATTTAGGATCCCAGATTTCGGATTTAGGATCCCAGATTTGGGATTTAGGATCCCCAGTTTGTATTTAGGATCCAAATTTTCTATTTAAGATCCCAGATTTCGTATTTAGGATCCCAGATTTCGGATTTAGGATCCCAGATCTGGGTTTGGGATCCCGGTCTGGGTTCGGGGTCCCGGTTTTGGGGCGGGTTTGGGGCGGAGCCGCCGCCGCAGCCGAGCTGGAGCCGATCCCGGATCTAAAATTATCGGGATGGGATCGGGGATCCCAAATCGGGACAGAGGGAACGGGCGGGGGAGGGGCGGGAACGGGTCAGCCCGGGGCAGGGGGGGAGGGGACGGGGGGAGGGGATTGGGATTCGGGATTTGGGGTTTGGGATTTGGGGTAATTTGGGATTTGGGGGGATTTGGGGCTTGGGATTCGGGATTTGGGGTTTAGGGGGATTTGGGGTTTGGGGGGATTTGGGGTCAGGATTTGGGGGGGATTTGGGATTTGGGGTGGATTTGGGGTCAGGATTTCTGATTTGGGGAGGATTTGGGGTTAGGATTGGGATAGGGTTTGGGGTTGAGATTTGGGGGTGATTTGGGGCAAATTTGGGGCTGATTTGGGGTGTATTTGGGTCGGACTTTGGGGGTAGTTTGGGATTTGGGGCAGTTTTGGGGTGGATTTGGGATTTGGAGCGGATTTGGGGGCATTTGGGACCGATTTGGGGGGGATTTGGGGCGGATTTGGGATTTGGAGAGGATTTGGGGCGAATTGGGTGGGATTTGGGGTGGATTTGGGACTGGGATCAGGATCGGGATTGGTATCGGGATCCTCTGGGGGATATCATGATAATCAGGATCCTTGGGGGGTATTTTGGGCTCATTTTCGGCTATTTTGGGATCTTTTAGCGGAATTTGCGATCCTCCGCTCCCCCCCCACCACAAACCCCTTTTCCGTACAATCCCGCTGGGCGCCGCCATCTTGGCCACGCGCGCCGCCATGTTTCCGTACACACACGTCACTTCCCGTTCCGCCGGAAGCCGCTCCTCCTTTTCCGCCGCGCCGCTCTGAGGGGAGCGGACGGGCCTGGGCCGCGGCCGCCGCGCATCCGCCGCCATCGCCGCCTCCCCGCCGCCATCGGGCGCCGTCCTTCGCCGCCATGACGGAGCAGATGACCCTGCGCGGGACCCTGAAGGGCCACAACGGCTGGGTGACGCAGATCGCGACAACGCCGCAGTTCCCCGACATGATCCTGTCGGCCTCGCGCGGTGCGCGCCCTCGGGGGCGGCGGGAGGGGCTGGGGCGGGTCTGAGGGGTGGCGGGGCTGACAGAACTGGGGATCCCCCTCAGCTGGAGCTTGGGACCCCAAAGTCCCATTTTGGAAAAATTTGGGGGCACAAGAACTGACAGAACTGGGGACCCCCCCTCAGCCAGAGCCTGGAACCCCAAAATCCCATTTTGGATAAATTTGGGGATCCCCCTCAGCCAGAGCCTGGAACCCCAAAATCCCATTTTGGATAAACTGGGGATCCCCCCTCAGCCAGAGCCTGGAACCCCAAAATCCCATTTTGGATAAACTGGGGACCCCCCTCAGCCAGAGCTTGGAACCCCCAAAATCCCATTTTGGATAAATTTGGGGATCCCCCCTCAGCCAGAGCTTGGAACCCCAAAATCCCATTTTGGATAAACTGGAGACCCCCCTCAGCCAGAGCTTGGAACCCCCAAAATCCCATTTTGGATAAACTGGGGACCCCCCTCAGCCAGAGCTTGGAACCCCCAAAATCCCATTTTGGATAAATTTGGGGATCCCCCCTCAGCCAGAGCTTGGAACCCCAAAATCCCATTTTGGATAAACTGGAGACCCCCCTCAGCCAGAGCTTGGAACCCCCAAAATCCCATTTTGGATAAATTTGGGATCCCCCCTCAGCCAGACCTTGGAACCCCAAAATCCCATTTTGGATAAATTTGGGATCCCCCTCAGCCAGAGCTTGGAACCCCAAAATCCCATTTTGCATAAATTTGGGGATCCCCCCTCAGCCAGAGCCTGGAACCCCAAAATCCCATTTTGGATAAATTTGGGATCCCCCCTCAGCCGGAGCCTGAAACCCCCAAAATCCCATTTTGGATAAATTTGGGATCCCCCTCACCCAGGGCCTGGAACTCCCAAAATCCCATTTTGGATAAATTTGGGATCCCCCTCAGCCAGAGCTTGGAACCCCCAAAATCCCATTTTGGATAAATTTGGGATCCCCCTCAGCCAGAGCTTGGAACCCCCAAAATCCCATTTTGGATAAATTTGGGGGCACAAGAACTGACAGAATTGGGGATCCCTCCTCCTTATCCAGTCTGGATTTGGGGTCAGAACCCCCCAAAATCCCATTTTGGATAAATCTAGGAGCACCAAGACCCCACTCAGGCATCCTCCCCCATTTCCTGGGACTGATCCTTACCCGTGTCCCCCACTGGGGGGGTCTCAGGGGATCTCAGGGGGGGGTCTCAGGGGGTCTCAGGGAGGGTCTCAGGGAGGGTCTCGGGGGGGTCTCAGTGGGTCTCAGGGAGGGTCTCAGGGGATCTCAGGGGTCTCAGGAGGTCTCAGGGGGTGGTCTCAGGGAGGGTCTCAGGGCTCTCAGGGGGTCTCAGGGAGGGTCTCAGGGGTCTCAGGGGGGTCTCAGGGGAGGGTCTCAGGGAGGGTCTCAGGGGGTCTCAGGGAGGGTCTCAGGGGGTCTCATGGGGGTCTCAGGGCTCTCAGGGGGTCTCAGTGGGGGTCTCAGGGGGTCTCAGGGAGGGTCTCAGGGAGGGTCTCAGGGCTCTCAGGGGGTCTCAGGGGGTCTCAGGGAGGGTCTCAGGGGGTCTCATGGGGGTCTCAGGGCTCTCAGGGGGTCTCAGGGTGGGTCTCAGGGGGTCTCAGGGAGGGTCTCAGGGGGTCTCAGGGGTCTCAGGGAGGGTCTCGGGGGGTCTCAGAGGGTCTCAGGGGGGGTCTCGGGGCTCTCAGGGAGGGTCTCAGGGGATCTCAGGGGGGGTCTCAGGGAGGGTCTCAGGGTCTCAGGTGGTCTCAGGGAGGGTCTCAGGGCTCTCAGGGGGTCTCAGGGGGGTCTCAGGGGGTCTCAGGGGGTCTCAGAGGCTCTCAGGGGGTCTCAGGGAGGGTCTCAGGGGGTCTCAGGGAGGGTCTCAGGGGGTCTCATGGGGGTCTCAGGGTGGCTCTCAGGGGGTCTCAGGGCTCTCAGGCGGGTCTCAGGGGGTCTCAGGGAGGGTCTCAGGGGGTCTCAGGGGTCTCAGGGAGGGTCTCAGGGGGGTCTCAGGGGATCTCAGGGGGGTCTCAGGGCTCTCAGGGGATCTCAGGGGATCTCAGGGGGTCTCAGGGAGGGTCTCAGGGAGGGTCTCAGGGGGTCTCAGGGGTCTCAGGGAGGGTCTCAGGGAGGGTCTCAGGGGCTCTCAGGGGGTCTCAGGGAGGGTCTCAGGGAGGGTCTCAGGGGTCTCAGGGAGGGTCTCAGGGAGGGTCTCAGGGCTCTCAGGGGGTCTCAGGGAGGGTCTCAGGGGATCTCAGGGTATCTCAGGGGGGTCTCAGGGCTCTCAGGGGGTCTCAGGGAGGGTCTCAGGGAGTCTCAGGGGGGTCTCAGGGAGGGTCTCAGGGGGTCTCAGGGGTCTCAGGGGGTCTCAGGGGTCTCAGGGGGGTCTCAGGGCTCTCAGGGGGTCTCAGGGAGGGTCTCAGGGGATCTCAGGGTATCTCAGGGGGGTCTCAGGGCTCTCAGGGGGTCTCAGGGGATCTCAGGGGGGTCTCAGGGCTCTCAGGGGGTCTCAGGGGGGTCTCAGGGCTCTCAGGGGGTCTCAGGGGGGGTCTCGGGGGTCTCAGGGCTCTCAGGGTGACCCCCCTGTCCCCCCAGACAAGACCATCATCATGTGGAAGCTGACCCGTGACGAGACCAACTACGGGATCCCGCAGCGGGCGCTGCGCGGCCACTCGCACTTCGTCAGCGACGTGGTCATCTCCTCCGACGGGCAGTTCGCTCTGTCGGGGAGCTGGGACGGCACCCTGCGCCTCTGGGACCTCACCACGTGAGTCTGGGGGTCACTGAGGGGTCATTTCTGGGGGTTTATAGGGGGTTTATGGGGTGTGGGATGGATCTGTGGTCATCTCCTCCGACGGGCAGTTCGCTCTGTCGGGGAGCTGGGACGGCACCCTGCGCCTCTGGGACCTCACCACGTGAGTCTGGGGGTCACTGAGGGGTCATTTCTGGGGGTTTAGGGGGCTCTGAGTTGGCTCCTTATAGCCCTGGGACGTCACAGTGTCGGCTTGGGGGTTGTTTGTGGGGGTTTCTGGGGTCAGGGATGGCTCTGTGCTCATCTCCCCCACGGGCAGATCACTCTATCTGGGACCCTGCGCCTCTGGGACCTCACTGTGTAAATTTTGGGGACTTGGGGGTCACTGAGGGTCATTTGGGGGGGTTTAGGGGGTCTGAGTTGGCTCCTTATAACCCTGGGACCTCACAGTGTCAGTCTGGGGATCACTGGGGGGGTTTGGGGGTCACAGTGTCAGTTTGGGGTCAGTGTCAGTTTGGGGGTCACAGTGTCAGTCTGGGGTCACAGTGTCAGTTTGGGGTCACTGGGGGGTTTGGGGGTCACAGTGTCAGTTTGGGGTCAGTGTCAGTTTGGGGGTCACAGTGTCAGTCTGGGGTCACAGTGTCAGTTTGGGGTCACTGGGGGGTTTGGGGATCACAGTGTCAGGTTGGGGTCAGTGTCAGTTTGGGGGTCACAGTGTCAGTTTGGGGTCACAGTGTCAGTCTGGGGTCAGTGTCAGTTTGGGGGTCACAGTGTCAGTTTGGGGTCACTGGGGGGTTTGGGGGTCACTGGGTGGGATTTAGGGGAGCCCTGGGGCAGGTCCTTGTACCCCTGGGGTGTCACCAGGGCCAGATCCCAGAATTGGGGTAAATCCCAGAATTGGGAGAAATTCCAGAATTGGGATAAATCCCTGAATTGGGATAAATTTCAGTGTTTTTGGGATAAATCCCAGGTTTTTTTGGGATAAATCCTGTGTTATTCTTGGGGTAAATCCCGAGTTTTTGGGGTAGATCCTGTGTTGTTTTTGGAGTGTGTTTTGAGGTGTTTTTGGGCTGTGTTTTTGGGTTGTTTTGGGGGTGTTTCTGGGGTGTTTTTGGGGTGTTTTGGGGTGTTTTTGGGCTGTGTTTTTGGGCTGTGTTTTTGGGTTGTTTTGGGGGTGTTTCTGGGGTGTTTTTGGGGTGTTTTTGGGCTGTGTTTTTGGGTTGTTTTGGGGGTGTTTCTGGGGTGTTTTTGGGTTGTTTTGGGGGTGTTTCTGGGGTGTTTCTGGGCTGTTCTTGGGGTGGTTTTGGTGTGTTTCTGGTGTGTTTTTGGGGTGTTTTGGGGCTGCTCCCCTCCCTCTCCTGATGATTACACCCAGACCTTTCCCCGACCCCTCGGGGTGTGAGGACACGTCCTGCAATGATGAGGGCAGAGCTGGGGGGCAGCAGCCTGGGTGGGGCTCAGGGGGGATTTTGGGATTCCCAGGTGACCCCAGGTGACCCCAGGTGACCCTGACCCCAATTTTACCCCAATTTTACCCCAGGGGCACCACGTGGGGCACACCAAGGACGTGCTGAGCAATTCCTGCACATTTCCCCCAATTCCTGGGATGTTTCTTTGGGATTTTGGGTGGTCCCAGGTGACCCCAGGTGGTCCCTGGGTGGTCCCAGGTGACCCTGACCCCAATTTTACCTCAATTTGGCCCCAGGGGCACCACGTGGGGCACACCAAGGACATGCTGAGCAATTCCTGCTCGTTTCCCCCAATTCCTGGGATGTTTCTTTGGGATTTTGGGTGGTCCCAGGTGACCCCAGGTGGTCCCTGGGTGGTCCCAGGTGACCCTGACCCCAATTTTACCTCAATTTGGCCCCAGGGGCACCACCTGGGGCACACCAAGGACATGCTGAGCGATTCCTGCTCGTTTCCCCCAATTCCTGGGATGTTTCTTTGGGATTTTTGGGTGGTCTCTGGGATGTCCCAGGTGTCCCTGACCCCAATTTTACCCCAGTTTGCCCAATTTTGCCCCAGGGGCACCACCACCCGGCGGTTTGTGGGGCACACCAAGGACGTGCTGAGCGTGGCGTTCTCCTCCGACAACCGGCAGATCGTGTCGGGCTCCAGGGACAAAACCATCAAACTCTGGAACACGCTGGGGGTCTGCAAGTACACAGTGCAGGTGGGAAAGGGGCTTTGGGGTCAGTTCTGGGGGTTTGGGGTCAGTTCTGGGGGCTTTGGGGTCAGTTCTGGGGGCTTTGGGGTCAGTTCTGGGGGTTTGGGGTCAGTTCTGGGGGTTTGGGGTCAGTTCTGGGGGGCTTGGGGTCAGTTCTGGGGCTTTGGGGTCAGTTCTGGGGGGCTTGGGAGTCGTCACAGGAGGTTTGGGGTCAGTTCTGAGGGTTTGGGGGGGTCTCTGGGGGTTTGGGGGTGATCTCTGGAGATTTGGGGTCAGTTCTGGGGGGTTTGGGGGTTATTCTCTGTGGGTTCGGGGTCATTCCCATTGTTTTTGGGGTCACTTCTGGGTTAGGGGTCATTCCCATTGGGTCTGGGGTCATTCCCTGTGGGTCTGGGGTCATTCCCATTGTTTTTGGGGTCATTCCCTCTGGTTTTGGGGTCATTCCCTGTGGGTCTGGGGTCATTCCCATTGTTTTTGGGGTCATTCCCTCTGGTTTTGGGGTCATTCCCATTGGCTTTGGGGTCAGTCCCTGCGGGTCTGGGGTCAGTCCCGTGGCCAGGGGTGGCTCTGGCCGTGTCCCCACCCCTCAGTGTCCCCCCTGTCCCTGCCCCCCCCAGGACGAGAGTCACTCCGAGTGGGTTTCCTGTGTGCGCTTCTCCCCCAACAGCAGCAACCCCATCATCGTGTCCTGCGGCTGGGACAAGCTGGTCAAGGTCAGAAACCACCCAAAAACACCCCAGAAATCAGCCCAAAAACCACACAAAATCACCCCAGAAATCATCCCAAAATTACCCAAAAATCACCCCAAAATCACCCCAAAACCTGCCGCCCTCTCACCCCCATCATCGTGTCCTGTGGATGGGACAAGCTGGTCAGGTCAGAAACACCCAAAATCACCCAAAAATTACCCAAAAATCACCCCAAAACAACCCCAAAAATTATCCAAAATCGCCCCAAAAATTTCCCCAAAATCACCAAAAAATAACCCAAAAAGCACCCCCGAAGTCACCCCAAAAATCACCCCACAATTACATAAAAATCACCCCAAACACACCCCAAAAATCACCCCAAAATCATCCAAAAGTCGCCCTAAAAATCACGCCAAAACAACCCCAAGAGTCATCCCAAAACCATCCCAATATAACCCCAAAAATCACCCAAAAAATCGCCCCAAACCCACCCCAAAAATAACCCCAAAAACACCCCAAAACAACCCCAAAATCACCAAAAAATCGCCTCAAAAACTACCCAAAAATCACGCCAAACATCACCCCAAAATCACCGAAAAATCGCCTCAAAAATAACCCCAAAATTACCCAAAAATCACCTCCAAATCACGCCAAAACCACCCCAAAAATCGCTCCAAAATTACCAAAACCACCCTAAATTTGACCCTCTCACCCCAAATCCCCCCAGGTGTGGAACTTGGCCAACTGCAAGCTGAAGACGAACCACATCGGGCACACGGGGTACCTGAACACGGTCACCGTGTCACCTGACGGGTCCCTGTGCGCCTCGGGGGGCAAGGTGAGACTGGGGGGACACCTGAGTGACACCTGGGGACATGGGGACACCTGAGTCACACCTGAGTGACACCTGGGGACACACCTGGGGACATGGGGACACACCTGGGGGGCACAGGGACACCTCACAGGGTACCTGAACACGGTCACCGTGTCACCTGACGGGTCCCTGTGCGCCTCGGGGGGCAAGGTGAGACTGGGGGGACACCTGAGTGACACCTGGGGACACCTGGGGACATGGGGACACCTGAGTCACACCTGAGTGACACCTGGGGACACACCTGGGGACATGAGGACACACCTGGGGGGCACAGGGACACCTCACAGGGTACCTGAACACGGTCACTTTGTCACCTGATGGGTCCCTGTGCGCCTCGGGGGGCAAGGTGAGACTGGGGACACACCTGGGGGGGACATTGGGGACACCTGGGGGACACCTGGGGGGACATTGGGGATACCTGGACGCTTCTGTGGCCCCGCTTTGGGATCTCCTGGGGGTCCCTGTCTCTTTGTGGGACCCTGCTGACCCTCAGTGACCCCTGAGTGTCACCTGAGTGTCCCCTGCTGACCCTCACTGACCCTTGCTGTCCGTCTGTGTCCCCAGGACGGGCAGGCCATGCTGTGGGACCCCCAGTGACCCCTCAGTGACCCCTGCTGACCCTCACTGACCCCTTGTTGTCCCCTGTGTGTCCCCAGGACGGGCAGGCCATGCTGTGGGACCCTCACTGACCCCTCAGTGACCCCTGCTGACCCCTCACTGTCCCCTCACTGTCCCCTGTGTGTCCCCAGGACGGGCAGGCCATGCTGTGGGACTCCCAGTGACCCCTCAGTGACCTCTGCTGACCCCTCAGTGACCCTTTGTTGTCCCCTGTGTGTCCCCAGGACGGGCAGGCCATGCTGTGGGACCCCCAGTGACCCCTCACTGTCCCCTCACTGTCCCCTGTGTGTCCCCAGGACGGGCAGGCCATGCTGTGGGACCCTCACTGACCCCTCAGTGACCCCTGCTGACCCCTCACTGTCCCCTGTGTGTCCCCAGGACGGGCAGGCCATGCTGTGGGACCCCCAGTGACCCCTCAGTGACCCCTCACTGTCCCCTGTGTGTCCCCAGGACGGGCAGGCCATGCTGTGGGACCCTCACTGACCCCTCAGTGACCCCTGCTGACCCCTCACTGACCCCTCACTGTCCCCTCACTGTCCCCTGTGTGTCCCCAGGACGGGCAGGCCATGCTGTGGGACCTGAACGAGGGCAAGCACCTGTACACGCTGGACGGGGGGGACGTGATCAACGCGCTGTGCTTCAGCCCCAACCGCTACTGGCTGTGTGCAGCCACGGGACCCAGCATCAAAATATGGGTATGGACACTGGGAGTGACCATGGGAGTGACCACTGAGTGACCACTGACCCATGGCAGGGGGTGTGGGGTCACTGCTGTGCTTCAGCCCCAACCGCTACTGGCTGTGTGCAGCCACAGGGCCCAGCATCAAAATATGGGTAAGGGGGCCTGGAGTGACCATGGGAGTGACCACTGACCACTGGGAGTGACCACTGACCACTGGGAGTGACCACTAGGGATGGGACTGACCACTGGCAGTGACCACTGACCCATGGCAGTGACCCTGGCAGTGGCCACGGGGTTTGGGAGTCTGGGAATGACCACTGGGGGTGACTGATGGGAGTGACCAGTGGCTGTGGAATTCGTGGGAAATGACCCCTGGAGTGACCCCTGGGTGACCCCTGACCCCTGGGTGACTTCTGGAGTGACACCCCTGACCCCTGGGTGACCCCTGGCTGTGATGAGACGTTCTGATGCCTCCGACCCTCCGTGGGGAAACCCAGAGGCTGTTCCTGAGCCGGGGGGATCCGGGTGAACCCAGGTGGATCCAAGTGAACCCAGGTGGATCCCGGGGTGGGATCTGGGGGGATCCAGGTGGGATGAGGTGGATCCAAGTGAACCCAGGTGGATCCCGGGGTGGGATCTGGGGGGATCCAGGTGGGATGAGGTGGATCCTGGGGTGGGATCTGGGGGGATCCAGGTGGGATGAGATGGATCCAAGTGAACCCAGGTGGATCCCGGGGTGGGATCTGGGGGGATCCAGGTGGATCCAGGTGGGATGAGATGGATCCAAGTGAACCCAGGTGGATCCCGGGGTGGGATCTGGGGGGATCCAGGTGGATCCAAGTGAACGCAGGTAGATCCCAGGGTGGGATCTGGGGGGATCCAGGTGGATCCAAGTGAACCCAGGTGGATCCCGGGGTGGGATCTGGGGGGATCCAGGTGGATCCAGGTGGGATGAGGTGGATCCAAGTGAATCCAGGTGGATCCCGGGGTGGGATCCAGGGGGATCCAGGTGGGATGAGGTGGATCCAAGTGAACCCAGGTGGGATGAGATGAGGTGGATCCAGGTGAACCCAGGTGGATCCCAGGTTGGGATTTGGGGGGATCCAGGTGAACCCAGGTGGATCCCGGGGTGGGATCTGGGGGGATCCAGGTGGATCCAAGTGAATCCAGGTGGATCCCGGGGTGGGATCCAGGGGGATCCAGGTGGGATGAGGTGGATCCAAGTGAACCCAGGTGGGATGAGATGAGGTGGATCCAGGTGAACCCAGGTGGATCCCAGGGTGGGATTTGGGGGGATCCAGGTGAACCCAGGTGGATCCCGGGGTGGTATCTGGGGGGATCCAGGTGGATCCAAGTGAACCCAGGTGGATCCCGGGGTGGGATCCGGGGGGATCCAGGTGGATCCCAGGTGAACCAGGTGACCCAGTGACCCTGTTCTCCCCCCTGCCCCAGGACCTGGAGGGGAAGATCATCGTGGACGAGCTGAAGCAGGAGGTGATCAGCACCAGCAGCAAGGCGGAGCCGCCGCAGTGCACCTCGCTGGCGTGGTCCGCCGACGGGCAGGTGAGACTGACTGGGGGGACACCTGGGCAGGTGAGACTGGGGGGGAAACCTCACCTGGGGGCTCACCTGGGCAGGTGAGAGGGGGGGGACCTCACCTGGGAGCTCATCTGGGCAGGTGAGAGGAGGGGGACCTCACCTGGGGGGCTCACCTGGGCAGGTGAGACTGGGGGGGCTGGGGAGGGCACCTGGGGAACCTCACCTGGACAGGCGAGAATGAGGAACCTCACATGGGGGTCACCTGGGCAGGTGAGAGACTGGGGGGACTGGGGGCTCACCTGGGTAGGTGAGACTGGGGGGACTGGGGGCTCACCTGGGCAGGTGAGACTGGGGGGACTCACCTGCACGGAGACGCTCACCTGGGGACCTGAATTTGGGGAATGAGACCCTGGGGACCCTCACCTGGGTGGGGACACTCACCTGGGTGGGGACACTCACCTGGTGACCCTAGTGACCCCTCAGTAACCCCAGGTGACCTGAGTGTCCCCAGGTGACCCCAGTGCAGGTGACCCCTGGGTGACCCCAGGGTGACCCCTGGGTGACCCCTGACCCCGTCCTTGCCCGCAGACGCTGTTCGCAGGTTACACCGACAACCTGGTGCGGGTGTGGCAGGTGACCATCGGCACCCGCTGACCCAAACCCCCGCTGACCATCGGCACCCGCTGACCCCGAACCGGCGGTTACACCCAAAAATATCAATAAAGCTGCGCCTTTTGGAGCTGGGCTTGGTGTGGGGCTTAAACTGGGGGTAAACTGGGGGTAAACTGGGGTAAAATGAGTTAAACTGGGGTAAAGTGGGGTTTAAACTGGGGGTAAACTGGGGTAAAGTGGGGTTTAAACTGGGGTAAACTGGGTTAAACTGGGGTAAACAGCGGTAAACTGGGGTTTGGGGGGGAATTTGGGGGAATTGGGGCAGGGATTTGGGGAAATTTGGGCGGGATTTACGCGGGAATTGAGTGGGGATTTTGGGCGGGAATTGGGGGAATTTGGCGGGATTTGGGGTGAGATTCGGGTGGAAATTTGGGCGAGGCTTTGGCAGAAATTGAGGCGGAATTTGGGCGGGATTTGGGAATTTGGGTGGGAACTGGGGTTTGGGGGGAATTTGGGTGGGGATTGAGGTGGATTTTGGGTGGGATTTGGGGTGAGATTTGGGTGGAAATTTGGGCGGGACTTAGGTGGGGATTTGGCGGGAATTGGGAGGAATTTGGGGGGATTTCAGTGGAAATTTGGGAGGGAATTAGGCAGGGATTTGGTGGGAATTGAGGCGGAATTTGGGGCGGGATTTTGGGCGGAATTTGGGGCGGGAATTGGGTGGATTTTGGGTGGGATTTGGGTGGGAATTGGGGGGATTTTGGGGCGGGAATTGGGTGGGAATTAGGCGGGGATTTGGCGGGAATTGAGCTGGAATTTGGGTGGGATCTGGGGGGAACGGGCGAGTTTTGGGGCGGAATTTGGTGGGAATTTAGGTGGATTTTGGGTGGAATTGGGTGGGATTTTGGGCGGGGATTTGGGTGGGAACTGGGCGGGGTTTGGGGGGAATTTGGGCGGGATTTGGGTGAGATTTGGGCGGGGTTTTGGCGGGAATTGAGGCAGGATTTTGGGTGGGAATTGGGCGGGATTTAAGCGAAGACTTGGGTGGGATTTGCGCGGGAATTAGGCGGGAATTGGGTGAGAATTTGGGTGAAATTTTGGGGGCTTTTGGGTGGAATTCAGGCAGGATTTTGGGACGTTCCTCACCCTCCCCCCTTCTACAAAACCCCTGAATTAAAAACAGAACCAAAAACCCAAAAACCCACCAAAAAAAACCCCAAAACTGATAAAATTAGGACAGAACCTCTCCAGGATTTGTGGAATCATCCATTGGTGAGGAATTCTGGGAACCCAAAATTCCATTTTTTTACCAATTCAGGGGAATTTTTGGTGCCTTTTTCTGGATTCTATTCCAGAAAAGCAAAGCTGAGACAGCTGCAGGTCACCTTTAATTAATTAACTAATTAATTAACGAGGATCAGGGTGGGATTGAGGAGCTGGGGTTGGAGCCCTGCCTGATTTTGGTGATTTTTGGGGTGCCCTGCCTAAATTTCCGGGATAATTTACCCCAAATTCGACCTGGAAATGACTTGGAGCCTTGTTTACAACTTCTTTAATTCTTTATTATCGACTTGTCATAAAACTAAATCTCATTTTAGCCAAAAATATCCCGAGTGCTGCTCTGTAACTCCAACAGGGAATTCCCAAATCCACCAAAAATCCCGAGTGGGACAAGAAATAAAAACGGGAAAAAAATAAAAATAAAATAAAAAATAAATTATCCCCAGCTGGGGGAGCTCCAGAGCTGGGGGGGGACCCGTAAAGTGCCAGAGGGGGGAGGAAAAAATCCGGGAAATGTGGAAAATTTGGGATTTTCCCCCAAAAAATGGTGGGGAAAGGGTGGGGGAGGGGCTGAGTGGGATCCCAAAAAAGGCAGGGACCGAGAAATGTGGATTTTGGGAATTGGGTTCGGCCCCAAAAACGGGAAAAAACTCCTGGGAAGGGCCAGAAATTGAACTGGGACTGACTGGGAGGGGAGGGGGCGGCTCCCAGCACCGGGAATGGACTGGGAATGGAGTGGGAATGGACTGGGAATGGACTGAGACCAAACTGGGAATGGACTGGGACTGGAATGGGAATGGAATGGGAATGGAATGGGACCAAACTGGGAATGGAATGGGAATGGAATGGGAATGGACTGAGACCAAACTGGGAATGGAATGGGAATGGACTGAGATCAAACTGGGAATGGAATGGGAATGGACTGAGATCAAACTGGGAATGGAATGGGAATGAATGGGAATGGAATGGGAATGGACTGGGACCAAACTGGGAATGGACTGGGAATGGACTTGGAATGAACTGGGACCAAACTGGGACCAAACTGGGAACTGGATCCGGGGGATCCACCCCCACTCCAAACAAGAAAACCTCCAGAGGGGGGAGGAGACTGCCCCAAACAGCCTAAAACCGGTTCCAAAGGAGGACACTGCTCCAGCCAACCCAAAACCGGTTCTGTTCAACCCAAAACTGGTTCTGTTCAACTTTAAACCGGTTCCAAAGGGGCAGACCCTGCCCCAACCAACCTAAAACTGGTTCTTGTCAACTTAAAACTGGTTCTGTTCAACCCAAACCTGGTTCCAAGGGGGCAAACCCAGCCCCAATTAACCCCAATTAACCCTTCAACTTGAAACCGGTTCCAAAGGGGGGAACCTGCCATGTTCAACCCAAAACTGATGCTTTTCAACCCTAGACTGGTTCTTTTCAACCCAAAACCGGTTCCAGAGGCACAGACCCTGCCCCAGTTAACCCAAAACTGGTTCTATTCAGCCCAAAACCGGTTCTGTTCAACCCAGAACTGGTCCTGTTAAACTTAAAACCTCCTCCAGAGGGGTGGATCCTGCCCTGTGCAACCCAAAACCGGTTCCAAAGGGACAAACCCTGCCTAAATCAACCCAAACCCGGTTCTTTTCAACCCAAAACCGGTTCTGTTCAACTTAAAACCGGTTCTAAAGGGACAAACCCTGCCCCAATTAACCCAAAACTGGTTCTGTTCAACCCAAAACTGGTTCTTTTCCCAAACCGGTTCCGGGGCACAGACCCTGCCCCAGTTAACCCCAAACCAGTTCCAGGGCACAGACCCTGCCCCAGTTAATCTCAAACCGGTTCCGGGGCACAGACCCTGCCCCAGTTAATCTCAAACCAGTTCCGGGGCACAGACCCTGCCCCAGTTAACCCCAAACCGGTTCCGGGGCACAGACCCTGCCCCAGTTAACCCCAAACCGGTTCCGGGGCACAGACCCTGCCCCAGTTAACCCCAAACTCCTTTCCCGACCCGAACTCCGCCCAGAGCCCAACCCCAACCTCGGCCCCAGCCGGGTCCTGCCCCGAGCCAGCCCGGCCCAGCCCCAGCCCAGCCCAGCCCAGCCCAGCCCAGCTCGGCCCGGCCCAGCCCAGCCCAGCCCAGCCCAGCCCAGCCCCAGCCCAGCCCAGCCCAGCCCAGCCCAGCCCAGCCCGGCCCGGCCCAGCCCAGCCCAGCCCAGCTCAGCCCAGCCCAGCCCGGCCCGGCCCAGCCCGGGGGGCAGCAGGAGGAGGAGGGTGAGGAGGAGCTGGATCCCCCAGCCCCAGGGGGATGATGAAGATGAGGAAGGTGATGAGGATGATGAAGATGATGAAGGTGATGAAGGTGAGGATGAGGAGGAGGGTGTGGAGGATCTGGACCCACCTGGGTCAGGTGCAGATTTTAATGCGCGTACTGCACCAGCAAGGGGAAGAAGGGGATGGTGAGGATGATGAGGAGCTGGATCCCCCCAGCCCCAGGATGAGGATGATGAAGATGAGGAGGGTGATGAGGATGATGAAGATGATGAAGGTGATGAAGGTGAGGATGATGAGGATGATGAAGGTGATGAAGGTGGCTCAGGTGCAGACCCTGATGCGCGTGCCGTGCGCCTGCACTCTGCAGAAGGGGAAGAGGAGGATGATGAAGGTGATGAGGATGATGATGAGGATGATGAGGATGATTAAGGTGAAGATGATGAGGATGATGAAGGTGATGATGATGAAGGTGATGAAGGTGGCTCAGGTGCAGACCCTGATGCGCGTTCCGCGCCTGCACTCTGCACACGGGGAAGCGGCACGGGCGGGTGCGGAAGGTGCGGGTGCGACTCACGGCCCCGGTGTCAGACGGCCCCGGTGTCACACAGCCCCGGTGTCACACGGCCCCGGTGTCACACAGCCCCCGGTGTCACACAGCCCCAGTGTCACACGGCCCCGGTGTCACACAGCCCGACTGTCACACGGCCCCGGTGTCACACGGCCCCGGTGTCACACGGCCCCGGTGTCACACAGCCCAGGAACAGCCCCCGGTGTCACACGGCCCCGGTGTCACACGGCCCTGGTGTCACACGGCCCTGGTGTCACACAGCCCCCGGTGTCACACCGCCCCTGGTGTCACACGGCCCCGGTGTCACACAGCTCCGGTGTCACACAGCTCCGGTGTCACACAGCCCCGGTGTCACACGGCCCCTGTGTCACACAGCCCCGGTGTCAGACGCCCCCGGTGTCACACAGCCCCGGTGTCACACAGCCCCGGTGTCACACGGCCCCGGTGTCACACAGCCCCCGGTGTCACACAGCCCCAGTGTCACACGGCCCCGGTGTCACACAGCCCGACTGTCACACGGCCCCGGTGTCACACGGCCCCGGTGTCACACGGCCCTGGTGTCACACGGCCCCGGTGTCACACAGCCCCCGGTGTCACACAGCCCCTGGTGTCACACGGCCCCAGTGTCACACAGCTCCGGTGTCACACAGCCCCCGGTGTCACACGGCCCCCGGTGTCACACGGCCCCGGTGTCACACAGCCCAGGAACAGCCCCCGGTGTCACATGGCCCCGGTGTCACACAGCCCCCGGTGTCACACGGCCACGGTGTCACACGGCCCCGGTGTCACACGGCCCCGGTGTCACACAGCCCCCGGTGTCACACGGCCCAGGTGTCACACAGCCCCGGTGTCACACGGCCCCGGTGTCACACAGCCCAGGAACAGCCCCCGGTGTCACACGGCCACGGTGTCACACGGCCCCGGTGTCACACGGCCCCGGTGTCACACAGCCTCCGGTGTCACACGGCCCCGGTGTCACATGGCCCCCGGTGTCACACGGCCCCGGTGTCACACAGCCCCGGTGTCACACGCCCCCAGTGTCACACGGCCCCGGTGTCACACAGCCCGAGTGTCACACGGCCCCGGTGTCACACGGCCCCGGTGTCACACGGCCCAGGTGTCACACAACCCCCGGTGTCACACGTCCCCGGTGTCACACAGCCCCCGGTGTCACACGGCCACGGTGTCACACAGTCGCCGGTGTCACACAGCCCTGGTGTCACACGGCCCCGGTGTCACACAGCCCAGGAACAGCCCCCGGTGTCACACGGCCACGGTGTCACACAGCCCCGGTGTCACACAGCCCCCGGTGTCACACAGCCCAGGAACAGCCCCCTCTGTCACACGGCCCCGGTGTCACACGGCCCCGGTGTCACACGGCCCCAGTGTCACACGGCCCCGGTGTCACACAGGCCCCGGTGTCACACAGCCCCGGTGTCACACGGCCCCGGTGTCACACAGCCCCAGTGTCACACGGCCCCGGTGTCACACGGCCCCGGTGTCACACACCCCCGGTGTCACACGGCCCCTGTGTCACACAGCCCCGGTGTCACACGGCCCCGGTGTCACACGGCCCCAGTGTCACACGGCCCCGGTGTCACACGGCCCCGGTGTCACACAGCCCCCGGTGTCACACGGCCCCGGTGTCACACGGCCACGGCGTCACACGGCCCCGGTGTCACACGGCCCCGGTGTCACACAGCCCCCGGTGTCACACAGCCCCGGTGTCACACAGCCCCGGTGTCACACGGCCCCGGTGTCACACAGCCCAGGAACAGCCCCTGGTGTCACACGGCCTCGGTGTAACACGGCCCCGGTGTCACACAGCCCCGGTGTCACACGGCCCCGGTGTCACACGGCCCCGGTGTCACACGGCCCCGGTGTCACACACCCCCGGTGTCACACAGCCCCCGGTGTCACACGGCCCCGGTGTCACACAGCCCCGGTGTCACACGGCCCCGGTGTCACACGGCCCCGGTGTCACACGGCCCCGGTGTCACACGCCCCCGGTGTCACACAGCCCCAGTGTCACACGGCCCCCGGTGTCACACAGCCCTGGTGTCACACGGCCCCGGTGTCACACGGCCCCGGTGTCACACGGCCCCGGTGTCACACGGCCCCGGTGTCACACAGCCCTGGTGTCACACGGCCACGGCGTCACACGGCCCCGGTGTCACACGGCCCCGGTGTCACACAGCCCCCGGTGTCGCACCCGCGGCCCAGGAACAGCCCCAAGCGCCCCGCGATGCCCACGGCCCCGAGGTCGCGCCTGGGGGCCGGGCAGGAGGAAGAGGAGGATGAGGAGGAGGATGATGAAGATGAGGATGATGATGGTGATGATGATGATGGTGATGATGATGATGGTGATGATGATGAGGAGGAGGAGGAGCCTTTGCGGCGCTGCCGCTCCCGCGCCGCCCCCTTGGCCCAGCCCCGCCGCCCCCCAGCTCCACCTCCCAGCAGCGGCGGCCGCGCGCGCCCAGCACCGACAGGTCGGACAGACAGACACTGCGCCAGCCCGGGGACAGACGGACACTGCGCCAGCCCAGGGACAGACGGACACTGCGCCGGCCCAGGGACAGACGGACACTGCACCGGCCCAGGGACAGACGGACACTGCGCCGGCCCAGGGACACACAGACACTGCGCCAGCCTGGGGACAGACGGACACTGCGCCGGCCCAGGGACAGACGGACACTGCGCCAGCCCGGGGACAGACGGACACTGCGCCGGCCCAGGGACACACGGACACTGCGCCAGGTCAGGGACAGACGGACACTGCGCCAGCCCGGGGACACACGGACACTGCGCCAGCCCAGGGACAGACGGACACTGCACCAGCCCAGGGACAGACGGACACCGCACAGGCCCTTGGACAGACGGACACTGCACCGGCCCAGGGACAGACGGACACTGCGCCGGCCCAGGGACAGACGGACACTGTGCCGGGCAGGGCTCCAGGGTCACGTCAGCTGGGGGGAGAGGTCAGGCATGGGAACCCCAAATCCTGATCAATGAACCCAAACCCTGATCACTGAACCCAATTCCTGCCCCTTCGCCTCGGATTTCCACTCCTTTAACCCCCAATTTCCAATCCCTTCAATCCCAAATTTCCTCATTTTAAACCCCAAATTTCCATCCCTTTACATCCAGATTTTCACCCTTTAACCCCGAATTTCCACTTCTTCAATTCCAGATTTTCACCCCAGTCCCCCAATTTCCATCTCTTTAACCCCAAATTTCCAATCCCTTAAATCCCCAATTTCCTGATTTTTAACCCCAAATTTCCACTTGTTTCAATTCCAGATTTTAACCCCTTGAACCCCAAATTTCCCCATTTTTACCCCATTTTACCCAATTTTCCCCATTTTTACCACATTTACACCATTTTTACCCCATATTTACCCCATTTCCCCCCCATTTTTACCCATTTTACCCATTTTAACCCAATTTCCCCATTTTTACCCTTTTTTACCTAAATTTTCCACCATTTTCCCCCAGATTTTTACCCCATTTCCCCATTTTTACCCCAATTTCCCCATTTTTACCTATTTTACCCCAGATTTTACCCCATTTTTACCCCATTATTTCTCCCCATACCCCATTTTTTACCCCATTTCCCCCATTTTTACCCATTATAACCCCAATTTCTCACCCCAAATCCCACTTTAATTCCGTTTTTCTCCCTGACCTTTAACAGTTTTATCCCCTCCAGCCTCCCAGCAGCCTCAGCATCTCTGATTATGCTCCTCAGCTCCACACTGCTCTCCTCCAACACCCCAAAATCCCATTTTACCCCATTTTAATCTCATTTTTTCACCCCAAATCCCATTTTAATCCTGATTTTTCACCCCATATCCCATTCTAACCCCAATTTCTCACCCCAAATCCCATTTTAATCCCGTTTTTCTCCCTGACCTTTAACAGTTTCAGCCCCTCCAGCCTCCCAGCAGCCTCAGCATCCCTGATCAGCCTCCTCAGCTGCTGGCTCCTCTCCTGCAGCGCCCCCAGGTCGCGCTGCTGCCGCCCCGGCTGCTCCCGGTGCCGCTGCCGGAGCTGCCGCAGCAGCAGCTGCTGCTCCCGGGCCAGGAACCGGCGCAGAGCCTGGAACTGGGCCTGGAGCCCCTGCAGCTCCTTCTGCATCTGATCCTGGGACAGCAGGGGAAACGGTAAAAATGGGGTAAAATGGGGTAAAAAAGGGCCTGGAGCCCCTGCAGCTCTGCCTGCATCTGATCCTGGGACAGCAGGGGAAACGGTAAAAATGGGGTAAAATGTGGTAAAATGGGGTAAAAATGGGCCTGGAGCCCCTGCAGCTCCTTCTGCATCTGATCCTGGGCAGGGGGAATGGGGGAATGGGTTAGAGGGGGGAAATGGGAGGAAACTGGGGGGAATGGGGTAAAATGGGGTAAAAATACGATAAATCAGGGTTAGAGGGGGAAAATGGGGGGAAAAACGGGGAAAATAGGGTTAGAGGGGCAGAAAACAGGGAGAAACTGGGGGAAATGGGGTAAAAATGGGGTAAAAATGGGGAGAAATGGGGGGAAATGGGAAGGGGGTAAATGGGGTAAAGGGGGAAATGGGGTAAAGGGAGAAATGGGGTAAAAAAAAGGGGAAACTGAGGTTTTGGACTGACCCTGAGCTGGGAGATTTTCTTCTCCTCCTTGGATTTTTATTTTAATTTCTTTTATTTTAATTTTGTTTTTATTTTATTTTACTTATTTATTTTATTTTAATTTATTTTATTGACTTATTTTATTTTAATTTTTTTAAATTTTATTTTAATTTTGGGGTTGTTTTTTTGGATAAAAATTTGGGAAAAATCCAAAATAAATTGTTAAAAATCCAAACTAAAAACTGAAAAGTGTTTTGGGCTCACCCTGAGCTGGGAGATTTTCTCCTCCTTGCTGGATTTTTATTTTAATTTCTTTTATTTTAATTTTTATTTTATTTTATTAATTTATTTTATTTTAATTTATTTTATTTTAATTTACTTTATTTTAATTTATTTATTGTATTTTAATTTATTTTATTTTAATTTATTTTATTTTAATTTCTTTTAATTCTTTTTTTATTTTATTTAAATTTTTTTTAAATTTTATTTTAATTTTTGGGGTTGTTTTTTTGGAGAAAAAATCGGGAAAAATCCAAAATAAATCGGGGAAAAATCCAAAATAAAGTGGGAAAAACCCAAAATAAATGGGGAAAAATGAAAAATAAAAAAGGAAATAGTTGTGTGCTCACCCTGAGCCGGGATCCTGCCCCTGCAGGAGCTGCAGCTGCTGCCTCAGGGGCTCCAGAACCTCAGAAAAACCAAATTCTCACCCAAAATCCCCCCCCTGCCCCTCCCCCAAAAAACACACCAAAAACCCAATAAAAGCCCCAGAAAAATCGAATAAAAACCAAAAAAAACCCAAATAAAACCCAAAAAAACCCCAAATAAAAACCATAAAAACACCATAAATATCCCCCCCAAAAAAAAACACAAAAAAAGAAAAAAAAAAAATAAAACAAAAAAAACAACAAAAAAAAGAACCAAATAAAACCCAAAAAAACCAAATAAAACCCAAAAACACCCAAATAAAAATCAAAAAAAATCAAATAAATCCCAAAAAAAACCCCAAAAAACAAATAAAAAACTCCCAAAAAGACCCATAAAAATCCCAAAAAAAACAAATAAAATCCCAAAAAAACCAAATAAAATCCCAAATTTCCTCCTCAGTCACTGAAGGGTCCAGGGTGAGAAATTAAAAAAAAACTCCCAAAAAAACCAAATAAAACCCCAAAAATCAAATAAAAACCCCAAAAATATCAAATAAAATCCCAAAAAACCCAAATAAAAATCCCAAATTTCCTCCCCAGTCACTGAAGGGTCCAGTCAAACCAGTCCAGGGTCACAAATTTCACAAAAACCCAAAAAACTCCCAAAAAGCCCCAAAAAAATCAAATAAAATCCCATAAAAATCCACACAAAAACCCAAATTCCCTCCCCAGTCACTGAAGGGTCCAGGGTCACAAATTCCAAAAAAACTCCCAAAAAAAACCAAATAAAACCCAAAAATACGCATAAAAATAATAAAAAAAAGACCCAAATAAAACCCAAAAAACCAAAATAAAAACCCAAATTCCCTCCCCAGTTACTGAAGGGTCCAGCCAGACCTTTCCAGGGTCAGAAATTCCACAAAAACTCCCAAAAAAACCTAAAAAAATCCCCCCCAACATCCAAATTTTCCCTTTTTGCCTCTCCCCAGTCACTGAAGGGTCCATCCAGACCCTTCCATCATCCAAACCCCCCAAAAAACCCCAAATTCACCCCAAAATCTCTCTCAAATCCCCAAATTCACCCCTAAAAATCCCCAAAACTCCACACCAAAAAAACCCCAAATTCATTCCAAAATCCCCCCCAAAAAAACCCAAATTCACTCCCAAAATCCCCCCAAATTCACTCCCTAAAAATCACCCCCAAAAATCCAAATTCACCCCCAAAATCCCCCCAAAAACCCAAATTCACCCCAAAAATCCTCCCCTAAAAAAATCTCCCAAATTTACCCCTAAAAATCCCCAAAAATCCTCCCCAAAACCCCAAATTAACCGAAATTAACCCAAATTGACCCAAAATAACCCAAATTAACCCAAATTGACCCAAATTGACCCAAATTGACCCAGTTCCCAGTTCCCCCCGCACTCCCGGCCGCCTGTTCCAGGGGCAGGGCCCGCCCAGGGCTCAGATCGCCGCTCCCTGCGCGGGCACAACGGGCGCTGCGGGCGGCACAGCTGGAGCGCGTCCCGGCGCTGTTCCCGGTGCTGCTCCCGGTGCTGTTCCCGGTGTTATCCCCGGTGTTATCCCCGGTGTTCCCGGTGCTGTCCCCGGTGTTCCCGGTGTTATCCCCGGTGTTATCCCCGGTGTTATCCCCGGTGTTCCCGGTGCTGCTCCCGGTGCTGTCCCCGGTGTTCCCGGTGTTATCCCCGGTGTTATCCCCGGTGTTCCCGGTGCTGTTCCCGGTGTTATTCCCGGTGCTGTTCCCGGTGTTGTTCCCGGTGCTCTTCCCGGTGTTATCCCCGCTGTTCCCGGCGCTGTTCCCGGTGTTATTCCCGGCGCTGTTCCCGCTGTTCCCGGCGCTGTTCCCGGTGTTGTTCCCGGCGCTGTTCCCGGTGTTATCCCCGCTGTTCCCGGCGCTGTTCCCGGCGCTGTTCCCGCTGTTCCCGGCGCTGTTCCCGGTGTTGTTCCCGGTGTTATCCCCGCTGTTCCCGGCGCTGTTCCCGGTGCTGTTCCCGCTGTTCCCGGTGCTGTTCCCGGTGTTATCCCCGCTGTTCCCGGTGCTGGTCCCGGTGTTCCCGGCGCTGTTCCCGGCGCTGTTCCCGGTGTTCCCGGTATTGTTCCCGGTGCTGTTCCCGGTGCTGTTCCCGGTGTTATTCCCGGTGTTCCCGGTGTTATTCCCGGCGCTGTTCCCGGTGCTGTTCCCGGTGCTGTTCCCGCTGTTCCCGGTGCTGTTCCCGCTGTTCCCGGTGCTGTTCCCGGTGTTATCCCCGCTGTTCCCGGTGCTGGTCCCGGTGTTCCCGGCGCTGTTCCCGGCGCTGTTCCCGTTCCCGGTGCTGTTCCCGGTGCTGTTCCCGGTGTTATTCCCGGCGCTGTTCCCGGTGCTGTTCCCGGTGCTGTTCCCGCTGTTCCCGGCGCTGTTCCCGGTGCTGTTCCCGCTGTTCCCGGTGCTGTTCCCGGTGTTCCCGGGCCCGGCCGCAGCTCCCGGATGACCCGCACCGTGTTGGCAGCTGCAGGTCGGGCCGGAGGCTGCGGCGGGTGAAGGATCGGCGGCACTGCGGGCACCTGAAGGCGGCCGGCGGCTCCTCCTCATCTTCCTCCTCATCATCATCCTCCTCCATGGCGTCCTCCTCCTCCTCCTCCTCCAGGTAGAGCTGGCGCTGATTGCTGCTGGGCCACGCTGCTTCCTCCTCCTCCTCCTCCTCCTCCTCAGCGGACTCTGCCCACAGCTCGCCTTCCTCCTCCTCCTCCTCCCACATCTCCTCCTCCCCGCCTTCCTCCTCCTCCTCCTCCCACATCTCCTCCTCCCCGCCTTCCTCATCCTCCTCCTGCTCCACCTCCTGCTCCTGCTCCTGCTCCTGGCGCGGCCCGGCCCCGCCGCGGGCGCACAGGAGGAGATGCAGGCGCGGCAGAAGTCGTGCCCGCAGCCGATGGCGCAGGTCGCCTCCTCCCGCAGCGCCTCCCCGGGCCGGCCGGCGGCGCGGTCCCGGTTCCCGCCGCTCCCCTCCGGCCGGAGCCGCCGCCGCGCTCCCGCATTCCCTCCGCCGGACCGGAAGTACACGCGGTTGCCGCGCAACGCGGGCGCGCTACTTCCGGTCGGGCTTGTCCGGCCGTGCAACTCGTTGGTCTTGGAGGACTGAACGCGCTCCGGCCGCTCCCGCGGGGTTTCCTCACCCAAAATGAGATTTTTTTAGCCCAAAATGAGTTTTCTTTACCCGAAATGAGGATTTTTTCACCCAAAATGAGCTTTTTTTAACCCAATTTCAATATTTTTGGTCTATCCGTGGCCCGTAGAGCAGCGGGAGCGCAGCGCGGTCAGGGTTTCTGTAGTGTAGTGGTTATCACGTTCGCCTCACACGCGAAAGGTCCCCGGTTCGAAACCGGGCAGAAACACTTCGCTTTTTTATTTTTTAATTTTCTTTTTTTTTTTTTTTTTTTTTTTTTTTGTTTGTTTGTTTGTTTGTTTGTTTCTTTTTCCCGCCTTCTTTTCCCGCTTTTTTCCTGATTTTCCCCCTCGCTCCGACGCTTTCAGAGCATCTCAGCCCTTCTCCCATCATTTTATTTTCAATAAAATTTATACTCTCCACCCTATTTCCGTCATAATTTAATAGAATTTTTAATCTCTACCCATCGTTCATAATTTTTTAAACATAATTTTTAATCTCTGCCCTTCTTCCATAAATTATTTAAAATCAAATTTATACTCTCCACCCTATTTCCGTCATAATTTAATAGGATTTTTAATCTCTACCCATTTCTCATAATTTTTTAAATATAAATTTTCATCTCAGCCCTTCTCCCATCATTTTTTTAAAATAAAATTTATACTCTCCAACCTATTTCCATCATAATTTAATATCATTTTTAATCTCTGCCCATCTCTCATATTTTTTTTAAAATATAATTTTTAATCTAGACCTTTCCCCCATATTTTTTATATATATATTATATATATATAATTTTTCATTTCGACCCTTCTTCCACATTTTTTTTTAAATATAATTTTTAATCTCTGCCCATCTCTCATAATTTTTAAATATGATTTTTAATCTCCCCTCTTCTCCCATCATTTATTAAAATATAATTTTTAATTTCTACCCTTCTCCTATCAATTTTTATATAATTTTTAATCTCCACCCTTCTCCCTTAATTTTTTAAAATATAATTTTTAATCTCAAGCCTTCTCCCATAAATTATTTTAAATAAAATTTATATTCTCGACCAAATTCCCGTCATAATTTAATATAATTTTAATCTCTACCGATCTCTCAAATTTTTTTTTAATACAATTTTTAATCTCTGCCCTTCTCACATCATTTTTTAAAATATAATTTTTAATTTCTACCCTTCTATCAATTTTTATATAATTTTTAACCTCGACCCTTCTCCCATAAATTTTATAAATATAATTTTTAATCTCAGCCCTTCCTCCATATTTTTAATATAATTTTTAACCTCTACCCTTCCCCCGTTTTTTTTAATATAATTTTTCATTTCGACCCTTTTTTCCATATTTTATTTAAATTTAATTTTTAACCTCGACCCTTCTCCCATCCTTTTTTAAAATATGATTTTTAATCTCTGCTCTTCTCCTTTAATTTTTTTCAATGCAATTTTTAATTTCTACTCTTTCCCTCTAATATTTTAATAGAATTTTTAATCTCTACCCACCTCCCATAATTTTTTAAATATGATTTTTAATCTCAGCCCTTCTCTCATCATTTTATTTTCAATAAAATTTATACTCTCCACCCTATTCCCGTCATAATTTAATAGAATTTTAATCTCTACCCAGGTTTTTCTGAGGGTTTTTAGGGGTTTTTTGGGGGTTTTTGGGGTTTTTGGGGGGTTTTTTTTTGGAGGTTTTTTTGGGATTTTTTGGAGGATTTTTGGGGGGTTTTTTCGGGTCTTTTTGGGGGTTTTTTGGGTGGTTTTTTGGGGAATTTTGGGGGTTTTGGGGGGATTTTGGGGTTTTTTTTGTGGTGTTTTGGGGGATTTGGGGGATTTTGGGGGGTTTTTGGGGGGGTTTTGGGGTTTTTTTGGGGTTTTTTTGGGTTTTTTTCGGGGTTTTCTTCGGGGGTTTTGGGGGTTTTTTTGGGGTTTTTTTTCGGCTTTTTGGGGTTTTTTTAGGTTTTTGGGGGGTCTTTTTTAGGTATTTGTGGGTTTTTGGGGGGTTTTTTGGAGGTTTTTTGGAGGTTTTTTGGGTTTTTTTCGGGGGTTTTTCGAGTTTTTTTGGAGGGTTTTTTTTTGGAGTTTTTGGGGGGGCCTTTTTGGGGTTTTTTGGGGGTTTTTTTGGAGTTTTTTAGGGTTTTTTGGGGGGTTTTGGGGTTTTTGGGGGGATTTTTGGGGGTTTTTTAGGATTTTGGGGTTTTTTGGGGGGTTTTTTTGGGTTTGTTTTTTTTTGGGGGGGATTTTTTTGGGGGTTTTTTAAGGTCTTTTTGGAGGTTTTTTTATTTTTGGGGGTTTTTTTTCGGGGGGGTTTTTTGGGTTTTTGTGGGGGTATTTTGCGGGGTTTTGTGGTTTTTTGGGTTTTTTTGGGGGAGAATGGAGACCCCGGGGTGGGAATGAAAATTGCTGATAAATGAAATTGGATACGGGAAGGCGAAAGAAGGAACGGGGGAAAACATTGAATTATAAAAGAATTAAAAATTAAAGGGGCGGGTTGTGCATTAGAGGGGGTTTGGGAATCTGATCCTCTGCAATTCCTGGAAAACCGGGAAAGAGGGGCCGGAAATTGGGATAACAGGAGAAACCCCCGCGGCCCTCCCGGTATCCCGATAAAGAAAAAATCTTTTCTGCCTCATTTTGGGACAGAAATTCTCCTTCCAGCCCTTCCCAGCGCGGGGTGCCCCCGGATTTTGGGGTTCAGTCCGGGCACAGCAGCAGCTCCATCACGGGTCCCCCCGGATTTCGGGGTTCAGCACAGCTGCAGCTCGGGTCCCCCCGGATGTCGGGGTTCAGCACAGCTCCAGCTCGGGTCCCCCCGGTTTCGGGGTTCAGCACAGCTGCAGCTCGGGGTCCCCCCGGTTTCGGGGTTCAGCACAGCTGCAGCTCGGGTCCCCCCGGTTTCGGGGTTCAGCACAGCTCCAGCTCGCAGCCCCGGCCCAGGCACAGCAGCGGCAGCAGCCGCTCCCCGCCGAAGGTCGCGGCCGGGAAGGCGAACACGGGCCGGGCTCGGCGCGGCTCCCAGAACAGCACCCGGCCCGCCTCGCAGTCCAGCAGCACCCCCAGGATCTCGGGGGGCTCCGGCAGCGCGACGGGCGCTCCGGGCGAGGCCAGCGCCTGGCAGCGCCCCCCGCTCTGCCCCACGGCCCAGACCCCGCGCTCGGGCCGCGCCCGCAGCCGCCCACGGCGGGACACGGACTCGCGGGCCACCCCCAGGGCCCAGGCGGCGCCGGCGACCACCCGCACCTCCCAGTAGTGGCGGCCGCGGACGAAGCCCTGCTGAGCCAGCACGCAGCGGGACGAGTCGAAGCGCTTGGGGTGCGCGGGGACGGCGCCGCGGGCCGGGTCCCAGCGCGCCCGCCGCAGGTCCGCGGACAGCGCCAGGCGCGGGTGCGCCGTGTCGGGGTCCAGGGTCAGGCTGGCTGCGGGGAGCGGCACGGCTCAGCCGCCTGCGCTCTGGGGGCTCGGCCCGTGTTCCGCAGCCTGGGGTGCCCCAGGGGCGGTTTTGGGGTCGGGTTTGTCCCCTCTGGGTGCCCCAGGGATGGTTTTGGGGTCGCGTTTGTCCCCTCTGGGTGCCCCAGGGATGGATTTGGGGTCCGGTTTGTCCCCTCTGGGTGCCCCAGGGGCGGTTTTGGGGTCGGGTTTGTCCCCTCTGGGTGCTCCAGGGATGGTTTTGGGGTCGGGTTTGTCCCCTCTGGGTGTCCCGGGGATGGATTTGGGGTCGGGTTTGTCCCCTCTGGGTGCTCCAGGGATGGATTTGGGGTCGGGTTTGTCCCCTCTGGGTGCTCCAGGGATGGTTTTGGGGTCGGGTTTGTCCCCTCTGGGTGTCCCGGGGATGGATTTGGGGTCGGGTTTGTCCCCTCTGGGCGTCCCGGGGATGGATTTGGGGTCGGGTTTGTCCCCTCTGGGTGCTCCAGGGATGGTTTTGGGGTCGGGTTTGTCCCCTCTGGGTGTCCCGGGGATGGTTTTGGGGTCGGGTTTGTCCCCTCTGGGCGTCCCGGGGATGGATTTGGGGTCGGGTTTGTCCCCTCTGGGTGTCCCGGGGATGGATTTGGGGTCGGGTTTGTCCCCTCTGGGTGTCCCGGGGATGGATTTGGGTTCGGGTTTGTCCCCTCTGGGAGTCCCGGGGATGGATTTGGGGTCGGGTTTGTCCCCTCTGGGTGTCCCAGGGATGGATTTGGGGTCGGGTTTGTCCCCTCTGGGTGTCCCAGGGATGGATTTGGGGTCGGGTTTGTCCCCTCTGGGTGCCCCAGGGGCGGTTTTGGGGTCGGGTTTGTCTCATGTCGGTGCCCCCAGGGATGGTTTTGGGGTCGGGTTTTCCTTTCTGGGATTCTCCAGGGATGGTTTGAGGGATTGGGAAAGTGGAAAATCCATCCCAGTGAATTTGGTTCGGACCAGCCCGTGGGCTGTGTGGGGTTTCTCCGCTCACTGGGGAGCGCCCCACGGATTTCCTCTCCAGGTAAATCTGGATTTTCCCTCTAGGGGCGGTTTCCATCCCAGCTCCCGCCGCCCCCGGGATTCCCGTACCTCGGAATTTCTGCAGCATCTCGCCGAGCGCGGCGATTTTCCGGGGCAGCCCCGCGGGTTCCTCCGCCGGCTCCCGAGGAGCCTCCGCGGGCTCGGGATCACCCTGCGCCTCCTCCCTGGAAAGTTCGGGAGAGATTTTCTCCACGGAAATCAGGAATGGGAAAAGCCCCTTCCAACCCGCACCATCCCAAATTTCCAGGATTTTATCATCCCACTCCTCTCGGGTTTTTAGGATCTGCTCCTCGTTTGCTGACCCGGCTGAGGAGTCTCTGTGATTTTCCCAAATCAGGGAATATAAATCGCATTCCTCGTCCGCTTTCCTCCTTCCAGCCCGTGCCAAGGGACGCGAGCCTCAGGATTTAACCCTTGAGGCGGATGAAAAAGAGCCCCAGCACCGAACCGGAGATTCGTGGTGTCCTGTCACCGATTTTCGGGGCTCTGCAGCCCCCCGGACAAGGAGGCGGCGGGGACGAACCTGCCGGGGATGTCTGCGCTGTCCTGCGGGAGAGAAAATTTGGTGTTTGAATATTTGGGTGTTTGAATATTTGGTTATTTAAATATTTGGGTATTCGAATATTTGGGTGTTTGAATGGGTGTTTGAGTATTTGGGTGTTTGAATATTTGAATATTTGGGTGTTTGAATGTTTGGGTGTTTGTGTATTTGGGTGTTTGAATATTTGAATATTTGAACGTTTGGGTGTTTGTGTATTTGAATATTTGGGTGTTTGAATATTTGAATGTTTGAATATTTGGGTGTTTGAATATTTGAATATTTGGGTGTTTGAATGTTTGGGTGTTTGAATATTTGAATATTTGGGTGTTTGTGTATTTGGGTGTTTGAATATTTGGGTGTTTGAATATTTGGGTGTTTGAATATTTGGGTGTTTGAATATTTGGGTATTTGAATATTTGGGTGTTTGAGTGTTTGAATATTTGGGTGTTTGAGTATTTGGGTGTTTGAATATTTGGTGTTTGAATATTTGAATATTTGGGTGTTTGAATATCTGGTGTTTGAATGTTTGGGTGTTTGAATATTTGAATATTTGCGTGTTTGAATATTTGGGTGTTTGAATGTTTGGGTGTTTGAATATTCGGGTGTTTGAATATTCGGGTATTTGAGTATTTGGGTGTTTGAATATTTGGGTGCTTGAATATTTGGTGTTGGAATGTTTGGGTGTTGGAATGTTTGGGTGTTGGAATGTTTGAATATTTGGGTATATGAATATTTGGGTGTTTGAATATCTAGACATTTGAATATCTAGACATTTGAATATCTGGACATTTGAATATCTGGACATTTGAATGTTCGCCTCCGTTGATATTCGATTGTTTAATTCCCCAACCGGGGCTGATCCGAGCCCCGACTTTGGCTCGGGCGGGGACTTTGGTGGCGACTTTAACCCGGGGGAGCTCCTGCTGTGCACGGGGGGCTGGGGGAGCTCACCTGGACAGGTGACTCCGTGGGCACCCGGGGGAATAATTTAGCGGGAAAAACGGGTTTTGAGAGGAGTTTCTGGGAGGTGCTCCCGGTGAGCCCCTCCGGGCTCCGGTCCGGGCTCTGCTCTCCCCGGTGGCCCCGGTGGCCCCGCAGCGGCCCGGGCTCTGTTCGCCCCGGTGGCCCCGCAGTGGCCCGGGCTCTGCTCTCCCCGGTGGCCCCGCAGTGGCCCCGCAGCGGCCCGGGCTCTGCTCGCCCCGGTGGCCCCGCAGTGGCCCGGGCTCTGCTCTCCCCGGTGGCCCCGGTGGCCCCGCAGCGGCCCGGGCTCTGCTCGCCCCGGTGGCCCCGCAGCGGCCCGGGCTCTGCTCGCCCCGGTGGCCCGGTGGCCCCGCAGCGGCCCGGGCACTGCTCGCCCCGGTGGCCCCGCAGTGGCCCCGGTGGCCCCGCAGCGGCCCGGGCTCTGCTCTCACCTGCAGCAGCTCCCGGGGCGGCCGCTCGCTCCCGCGCTCCAGCCGGCGGCCCCGGCGGCCCCGGGCTGCGCTGCGCTCCGAGAGGCGGCCGGAGCTGCGTCGCTGCCGCCGCCGCCGGTCCCGCTGCAGCCCCGCCAGGCGCCGCAGCAGGAGCCGCTCCCGCGCCGCCAGCAGCGCCCGCAGCTCCCGCAGCTCCCGCAGCTCCCGCAGCTCCCGCAGCCCCGCCCGGAGCCGCTCCCGCTCCGCGGCCCCGCGCTCCTGCAGCGGGATTGAGGGGGTGGTACCGCGCAAACACGGCTCCTGCGGGGAGAACCGCCACGCGCTTTTTTATATTTTTTAAAATTTTGGTTTAGATTTTTAAAATTTTTTTTAAATTTTAAATTATTTTTAAATTTTTTTTTTAAATTTTAAATTGTTTTTATTTTTAAAATTTTTTTATTTTTTTAATTTTTAATTTTTTTTTAAATTTTTAAAAAATTTTATTTAATTTTTTAAATTTTTTTTTTATTTCTAAATTTTTTTAATTTTTAAAATTTTTTAAAATTTTTAATTGTTTTTTTAATTTTTAAATTTTTTAAAATTTTTAAAATTTTTAAAATTTTTTTTAAAGTATTTTTAATTTTTTTTCAATTCTGAGGGGAGATTGCCGGCAAAGGTTTTTCTCACGGCCCGCAAACTTTGCGCTCCAGACCTTTGGGCGAGGGAAGACGCGAAACGAGCCCATGGAGGGATAAATCAGCGGGATCGGGCAGAGGGAACACGGCAGGGAGGGCCGGGGATCCCCGTTCTCCGTCCGTTAACGGGCGGGATTCGGGGATTCGGGGCCAAATCCAGGTTTGGGGGATCCGGGGCGGGAATCGCTCCGGAGGAGACTCAGGTGCGCCCGACACCACCCGGGGTCACTCACCAGCAAGTCCCGGCTCTTTCCTTCCTCCGCAGCCTTCAGCCCCTCCATCCTCCCCCTCCTGTCCCTCGGGGCCCGCAGCTCCTCCTGCGCGGGAGAGGCAGCACCTGGGTCCCGGTCCCGGTCCCGGTGCGGGGCCGGTGCCGCCATCCCGGGGCGCGGGGAGCGCGGAGACACCGGCGGCACCCGGAGAGAAAAAATTAACGGAGAGGAAAATCTGACTCGCCTGCTCTCTTCCTCCTCCTCCTGCTCCTTCTCCTCATCCTCCTCCCTCCTCTTCCTCCTCCCTCCTCCTCCTGCTCCTCTTCCTTAGATGCAACACTCCTCCTCCTTCTCCTCATCCTCATCCTTCTCATCCTCATCCACATCCTCATCCTCCTCCTCCTCCTGATCCTGATCCTCACTCTCATCCTCATCCCCCTCATCCTCTTCATCCTCACCCTCATTTTCCTCCTCATCCTCCTCCTCCTACTACTCCTTCTCCTCATCCTCCTCCTCCTCCTCCTCTTCATCCTCATCCTCCTCCTCATCCTCATTCTCGTTCTCATCATCCTCATCCTCACCCTCATCTTCATCCTCCTCCATCTCCTCCTCCTCATCTTCATCCTCCTTCTCCTCATCCTCCTTCTCCTCCTCCCTCTTCTTCTCCCTCTCATCCTTCCCCTCCTTCTCTTCCTCCTCATCCTCGTTCTCGTCGTCCTCATCCTCCTTCATCTCCTCCTCCATCTCCTCCTCCTCATCTTCATCCTCCTTCTCATCCTGCCCTCCCCCTTCTCCTCCTCATCCTCCTCCTCTACCTCATCCTCTTCCTCCTCATCCTCCTTCTCTCGCCATCCTCATCCTCCTCCCTCTCCTCCTCCTCCCCCCCGTTCCCCCGTTGCCCCGCACCTTCCTGTCCCGCGCCGCCCCCTCGCAGTGCCGGGCGGGGCCGCGCTCGGTGTGGCCGGGCAGCTCCAGGCGCTCGCCGTGCGGCGGGCAGCGCTCCGCGGGGTCCCCGCGGGCCGGCGGGCGGAGCAGCGCCGCCAGCAGCGCCGCCAGCTCCCGGTTGGGCCGCAGGCTCGGCCGCGGGGCCGCGTCCCGGCAGCGCGGGCACGCGAAGCTGCCGCGGGAGCGCGCCCAGCGCTCGATGCAGGCGCGGCAGAAGTTGTGGCCGCAGGGGATGGAGACCGGGTCACGGAACAGGCCCAGGCACAGCGGGCACCGGGCGGCGGAGAGCAGGGAGCGGGAATCGGACAGGGAAAGGAACCGGGAACGGGACAGGGAGAGGGACCGGGAACGGGACAGGGAAAGGAACCGGGAACGGGACAGGGAGAGGGACCGGGAACGGGACAGGGAAAGGAACCGGGAACGGGAATGGGAACGGGACAGGGAAAGGGACCGGGAATGGGAACGGGAACGGGAGCGGGAGAGGGAAAGGAACCGGGAATGGGATAAGGAAAGGAACCGGGACAGGGAAAGGAACCGGGAACGGGACAGGGAAAGGAACCGGGAACGGGAATGGGAACGGGGAAAGGGAACGGGAACGGGAAAGGGAACGGGAAGGGAACCGGGAACGGGACAGGGAAAAGAACCGGGACAGGGAACAGGAACGGGAACGGAACCTGGAACGGGAACCGGGACAGGGAAAGGAACAGGGACCGGGAAAGGAACCGGGAACGGGACCGGGACAGGGAAAAGAACCAGGACAGGGAACAGAAAAGGGAACGGAACCGGGAACCGGGAACGGGACCGGGACAGGGAAAGGAGCAGGGAACGGGAACGGAACCGGGGAAGGGAACGGGAAAGGAACCGGGAGGAAAGGAACCGGGACAGGGAACAGGAACGGGACCGGGAACGGGACAGGGAAAGGGAACCGGGAACGGACAGGGAACGGGACCGGGAAAAGAACTGGGAACGGAACCGGGCGGTTTCGCTCTTCCCCCGCGGCCGCTCCTCCTCCTGCCCAGAACCGGGACCGGGCCGGTTCCGCTCTCCCCCGCGGCCGCTCCTCCTCCTGCCCAGAACCGGGACCGGGACCGGGCCGGTTCCGCTCTCCCCCGCGGCCGCTCCTCCTCCTGCCCAGAACCGGGACCGGGACCGGGCCGGTTCCTCTCTCCCCCGCTGCCGCTTCTCCTCCTGCCCAGAACCGGGACCGGGACCGGGCCGGTTCCGCTCTCCCCCGCGGCCGCTCCTCCTCCTGCCCAGAACCGGGACCGGGACCGGGACCGGGCCGGTTCCGCTCTCCCCCGCGGCCGCTCCTCCTCCCGCAGGTGCGGCGGGCCCGGGGATCCGCAGGCGGAGCGGATTCGCTGCTGAGATGAGCCGGGCTTTGCGCCGGGCGTGGCCAGTGCTCAGCACTGACCCGCCCCTAAAACCGGGTTTAGGGCGGCCTCGAGTACCGGGATTGGTACAAACTCTAATTCCGGTTTAGGACCGCCCCTAATACCGGGTTTGGGGCGGCCTCGAGTACCGGGATTGGTACAGATTCTAATTCCGCGTTTGGTACAGGCTCTAATACCGGGCTTAGGGCTGCCTCGAGTACCGGGATTGGTACAGGCTCTAATTCCGGGCTTAGGACAGTCTCTAGTACCGGGCTTAGGGCGGCCTCGAGTACCGGGTTTGGTACAGGCTGTAGTTCCGGGTTTAGGACCGGCTCTAATACCGGGTTTGGTACCGGCTCTAATACCAGGTTTAGGACGGTCTCTAGTACCGGGCTTAGCATCGGGTTCTTTGGTACCGGCTCTAATACCGGGCTTAGGACGGCCTCGAGTACCGGGTTTGGTACCGGCTCTAACTCCCGGTTTAGGACTGGCTCTAATACCGGATTTGGCACCGGCTTCTTTGGTACCGGCTCTGATACCGAGTTTGACACCGGCACTAATACCGGATGTGACACCGCCTCTAATGCCGGGTTTAGCACCGCCTCTAATTCCGGGTTTAGCACCGGCTTTAATACCAGATTTGGTACCGGATTTAAAACCTGTTTTGACACCGGGTTGTAGTACCGGCTCTGATACCGAGTTTGGAACCGGTTCTAATACCCAGTTTGGTACCAGCTCTGATACCGGATTGGTACCGAGTTTAATCCTGGGTTTGGTACCAAGTTTGGTACCGGTTCTAATACCGGGTTTGGTACCAGCTCTGATACCGGGTTTGGTACCGAGTTTAGAACCGGTTCTAATACCAAGTTTGATACCAGCTCTAATACCGGGTTTGGTACTGACTTTAATACCGGGTCTAACACCAAGTTTAACACCGGGTTTAGCTCCGGATTTGATACCGGGTTTAACACCGGATTTGATACCGGGTTTAGCACCAGGTTTGGTACCGGGTTTAACACCGGGTTTAGCTCCGGGTTTAACACCGGGTTTGGCACCGGGTTTAGCTCCGGGTTTAGCACCGGGTTTGGTACCGGGTTTGGTACCGGATTTGATACCGGGTTTAGCACCGGGTTTGATACCGGGTTTAACACCGGGTTTGATACCGGGTTTAGGTCCGGGTTTGGTACGGGATTTGATACCGGGTTTATCACCGGGTTTAGCACCGGGTTTAACACCGGGTTTAGCACCGGGTTAAGATCCGGGTTTGGTACCAGGTTTGGTACCGGGTTTAACACCGGGTTTGGCACCGGGTTTATCACCGGGTTTAGCTCCGGGTTTGGCACCGGGTTTAGCTCCGGGTTTAACTCCGGGTTTAGCTCCGGGTTTAGCACCGGGTTTAGCACCGGGTTTAGCACCGGGTTTAACACCGGGTTTAACGCCGAGTTTAGTACCAGGTTTAACACCGGGTTTAGCACTGGGTTTATCACCGGGTTTAGCTCCGGGTTTATCACCGGGTTTAGTACCGGGTTTAACACTGGGTTAAGATCCGGGTTTGGTACCAGGTTTGGTACCGGGTTTAACACCGGGTTTGGCACCGGGTTTAACACCGGGTTTGGCACCGGGTTTAGCTCCGGGTTTAGCACCGGGTTTAACACCGGGTTAAGATCCGGGTTTGGTACCGGGTTTAGCACCGGGTTTAGCTCCGGGTTTAACACCGGATTTAGCACCGGGTTTAGCTCCGGGTTTAACACCGGGTTTAGCACCGGGTTTAGCACCGGCCTGGTTCCGCTGCTTCCAATTCGTTTATTTCCCTTTTATTAAGGGATAAATTTAAATTTATCTTTTTCACGATGGAAATCCGTGGGCGCGGAGCTCGCAGTAACTCCCGGCCCGTCCTGCGCTGCTCGTTACCAGTTCAGCATTCCCGGGAATCCCTGAATTCCCAGCACCCCCAGCCCCGTGCGACTTTATTTTATTATTTTTATTAAAAAACATTTTTATTGTTCCTTTCACTTCTCCTTTTCACAGGAAATCGTTTCTCTCACGGCTCGGGGCTGAACCGCCGACCACAAACTTTCCTATTTTTAATTTTTTTTTGTTCCGAGAACCCCCCGCGAGCCGAGGCCGCCGGAACTCGCTCGTGGCACAGAAGTGATACTTTTTTTTTTTTCTTCTTTTTTAAAAATTATTTTCTTCTTTCTTTTTGAGGAAATGGGTCCAACACTCACCCGCGGTTAATTCTGCGCCGGAGTTTTTTGGGGTTCAGGTGCTCGGAACAGTCAGAGCGAAACCTGGGGGGCGGCTTCGTGCTAAACACTTTTTATTTTTATTTTTTTTTTTTTTTTTTTGTTAAATCTAGGTCTAAATTTAATTTATCGGGGGGCTGGGATGGATCAAGATCCCCTTTCCCAGCAATTTCCCTCCTTGATTTAATCACCGTGAATTTCCCCCGGCTCGGGTTGAACGGACAAGGAGAGATTTGTCCAGTGCCAGAGGAAAAGAAAATCAGCAATCCAAGATTTTCTCTGCAAGATTTTGTTCGATTGTTTTAAAGTGCGGGGTGGATCCAGAGCTGGGAACAACCTCAACCTTCCAGGGAAAAAATAAAAAGTTTGGTTTTTTTTTTTCAATTAAGTTTTCTTAAAATTTGAATTTAAAAAAAAAATTCAGAATAAAAAAAAATACGAATTTAAAAAAGGGCAAAAATAATAAGAAATCATTTTTAATACGCATTTTAAGAAACATAAATTAATAATAAAAAAACTACATTAAAATAATCTAAATAAGCAACATTTTAAAATTTAAAATGATAAAGGAATTATCCGGCAGATAAAGGAATTAATTATTCGGCAGATAAAGGAATTATCCGGCAGATAAAGGAATAATTCGGCAGATAAAGGAATTAATTATTCGGCAGATAAAGGAATTATCCGGCAGATAAAGGAATTATTGGGCAGACAGAGGAATTATCCGGCAGATACAGGAATAATCCGGTAGATTAAAGGAATTATTCGGGCAGGAAATGGTGGAAATCACGTGGAATTCCCACCCCCCTTCCCTGGGGTCTCACCCCGGGATCCCCTTCCCAACCCTCGCTCCCGGGAATTCCGGGGGGGACACGGCGGGAGGGGTTTGGCCACTGCCCGGGGAGGTTTGGCTACCACCGGGTGGGTTTTGGCCACCTCCGGGCGGGTTTGGGCCACCCCCAGGGAGGTTTGGCCACCACCGGGCGGGTTTGGGCCACTGCCCGGGTGGGGGCAGAGCCGGGAGGGGTTTGGCCACCCCCAGGGGGGTTTGGCCACCGGTGGGCGGGTTTGGCCACCCCCAGGGAAGTTTGGCCACCGGTGAGCGGGTTTTGGCCACCCCCAGGGAAGTTTGGCCACCTCCGGGCAGGTTTTGGCCGCCGCCCGCGGCTCCCGGCCCCGCCTCGCCCCCCGCCATGGCCGCGCTGCCGGGCGAGGCGTCGTGCCCGATCTGCCGGGAGCTGTTCCGGGACCCCGTGTCCATCCACTGCGGCCACCACTTCTGCCGCGCCTGCATCGAGCGCCGCTGGGAGTGGCCCACGCGCGGCTTCGCGTGCCCGCGCTGCCGGGACGCGGCCCCGGAGCGGAGCCTCCGGCCGAGCCCGGAGCTGGCGGCGCTGCTGGAGCTCGCCCGGCGGCGGGGCCGGGGGGACGCGCTGCGGCTGCAGGAGGAGGATGAGGAGGAGGATGATGAGGATGAGGATGAGGAGGATGATGAGGATGAGGATGATTAAGAGGATGAGGATGATGATGAGGATGAGGAGGATGATGAGGATGATGATGAGGACGAGGAAGGCTGCCCGCGGCACCGGGAGCCGCTGGAGCTCTTCTGCCGGGAGGACGCGGCCGCGCTGTGCGAGATCTGCCGCGAGTCCCGCGCGCACCGCGGGCACACCGTGCTGCCGCTGCCCGAGGCCGCCCGGCAGTGCAAGGTACGGGCACCAAGGGGTTAAAGGGTCCCCAGATCCCGAGAATCGCGACAGAGGGGGGAAGGAAAGGCCGGGATGGGTGGGGAATGAAACATGAGCTCGGTCTGAGCGCGGTAACCAGCGGATGGTAAATGGGAGTTTTACTTTTAATTACATTGTTAAATGCAATCTGTAATGGGAGAGAATTATTGATAATCGCGGCAAGGATCGCGAGACGGGATGGAATCGCGACAAGGTTAGGGAGAAGGGATGGAATCGTGACAAGGATCACGAAAAGGGATGGAATCGTGACAATCACGAGAAGGGATGTTTTCCAGGAGCGGGAATATTTTCCTGGAGCGGGAATGTTTTCCATGATCGGGAATGTTTTCCATGATCGGGAATGTTTTCCATGATTGGGAATGTTTTCCATGATCGGGAATGTTTTCCATGATTGGGAATGTTTTCCTGGATGGGGAATGTTTTCCAGGAGCGGGAATGTTTTCCATGATCGGGAATGTTTTCCATGATCGGGAATGTTTTCCATGATTGGGAATGTTTTCCCGGATGGGGAATGTTTTCCCAGACAGGGAATATTTTCCTTGAGCGGGAATGTTTTTCCCGGAGTGGGAGAAGCCGAGCTGCGCTCTCCACAGGTTGGGTTTGACACTGCCCCGACCTCGGATAAAATAAAAACGATTTTGGTTCCCTCAGGAGCAAGTCCAGGCTCGGCTGCGAACCCTGCGGGACGCGAGGGAGAAACTGCTGGAGCTGCGGGAGGCGGAGATGGGGAAATTCCGGGAGTGTTTAGTAAGGGCTCGGGGGTTTGGGGGTCCCCCGGTGGATTTGGGGTTTGAGTTCCCCCGCTGGATTTGGAGTTTGGGTTCCCCCGGTGGATTTGGGGGCTGGGGTCCCCCGGTGGATTTGGGGTTTGGGTTCCCCCGGTGGATTTGGGGTTTGAGTTCCCCCGGTGGATTTGGGGTCTGGGTTCCCCCGGTGGATTTGGGGTTTGAGTTCCCCCGGTGCATTTGGGGTTGGGTTCCCCCGGTGGATTTGGGGTTTGGGTTCCCCCGGTGGATTTGGGGTTGGGGTCCCCCGGTGGATTTGGGGTTTGGGTTCCCCCGGTGCATTTGGGGTTTGGGTTCCCCCGGTGCATTTGGGGGCTGGGTTTGGGTTCCCCCGGTGCATTTGGGGTTTGGGTTCCCCGGTGCATTTGGGGTTGGGGTCCCCCGGTGGATTTGGGGTTTGAATTCCCCCGGTGGATTTGGGGGCTGGGGTTGTGTTCCCCCGGTGGATTTGGGGTTTGGGTTCCCCCGGTGCATTTGGGGTTGGGGTTCCCCCGGTGGATTTGGGGTTTGGGTTCCCCGGTGGATTTGGGGTTTGGGTTCCCCCGGTGGATTTGGAGTTTGGGGTCCCCCGGTGCATTTGGAGTTTGGGGTCCCCCGGTGGATTTGGGGTTGGGTTCCCCCGGTGGATTTGGGGTTTGGGTTCCCCCGGTGCATTTGGGGGCTGTGGCTCCGGTCCCAGCGCGCTCCCGCCGCAGGAGGAGGCGGAGGCCGAGCGGGGCCGGGTCCTGGCCCAGTCCCGGGAGCTGCTCCAGGCGCTGGCGGAGCTGGCGCGGCTCCGCCTGGCGCGGCTGCGGCGCCTGGAGCGCGACATCGGCCACGCGTGGGAGGAAATCGCGACAGGCCTGACCCGGGAGATCTCCCGGCTGGAGGAGCGCGCCCGGGAGCTGCGGGAGAAGTGCGAGCAGCCGGACAGGACCTTCCTGCAGGTGAGCTGCCAGGACCTTCCTGCAGTGAGCTGCCAGGACCCTCCTGCAGTGACTCCTGCAGTGACCTGCCAGGACCTGCTGCAGTGAGCTGCCAGGACATTCCTGCAGTGAGCTGCCAGGACCCTCCTGCAGTGACTCCTGCAGTGACCTGCCAGGACCTGCTGCAGTGACCTGCCAGGACCTTCCTGCAGTGACCTGCCAGGACCTTCCTGCAGTGACCTGCCAGGACATTCCTGAGGGTGATTCCTGCAGTGACCTGCCAGGACCCTCCTGCAGTGAGCTGCCAGGACATTCCTGCAGTGACCTGCCAGGACCTTCCTGCAGTGACCTGCCAGGACATTCCTGCAGTGACCTGCCAGGACATTCCTGCAGTGACTTGCCAGGACCCTCCTGCAGTGACCTGCCAGGACATTCCTGCAGTGACCTGCCAGGACCTGCTGCAGTGACCTGCCAGGACATTCCTGCAGTGACCTGCCAGGACCTTCCTGCAGTGACCTGCCAGGACCTTCCTGCAGTGACCTGCCAGGACCTGCTGCAGCGACCTGCCAGGACCTTCCTGCAGTGACCTGCCAGGACATTCCTGCAGTGACCTGCCAGGACCTGCTGCAGTGACCTGCCAGGACATTCCTGAGGGTGATTCCTGCAGTGACCTGCCAGGACCCTCCTGCAGTGACCTGCCAGGACCTGCTGCAGTGAGCTGCCAGGACATTCCTGCAGTGACCTGCCAGGACCTTCCTGCAGTGACCTGCCAGGACATTCCTGAGGGTGATTCCTGCAGTGACCTGCCAGGACCCTCCTGCAGTGACCTGCCAGGACCTGCTGCAGTGACTCCTGCAGTGACCTGCCAGGACCTGCTGCAGCGACCTGCCAGGACCTTCCTGCAGTGACCTGCCAGGACATTCCTGCAGTGACCTGCCAGGACCTGCTGCAGTGACCTGCCAGGACATTCCTGAGGGTGATTCCTGCAGTGACCTGCCAGGACCCTCCTGCAGTGACCTGCCAGGACCTGCTGCAGTGAGCTGCCAGGACATTCCTGCAGTGACCTGCCAGGACCTTCCTGCAGTGACCTGCCAGGACCTGCTGCAGTGACCTGCCAGGACCTTCCTCCTGCAGTGAGCTGCCAGGACCCTCCTGCAGCGACCTGCCAGGACATTCCTGAGGGTGATTCCTGCAGTGACCTGCCAGGACCTTCCTGCAGTGACCTGCCAGGACCTTCCTCCTGCAGTGAGCTGCCAGGACATTCCTGGGGGTCCCAAATCCGGGTCCCAAAAATCCGTCCCGGGTTTTTTGGGAGATTCACTGAGTCCCTTTTTCCCCTTCCAGGACCTGAGCAGCACCTTGGACAGGTACGGGCGGGATTCGGGATTTGGGATTTGGGATTTGGGATTTGGGATTTGGGGTTTATGGGGAATTTATGGGATTTGGGGTTTGGGATTTGGGGTTTGGGATTTGGGATTATTTGGGGATTATTTGGGATTATTTGGGGATTTGGGATTTGGGATTTGGGATTATTTGGGATCTGGGATTTGGGATTTAGGATTTTTTGGGATTTGGGGTTTGGGATCTGGGATTATTTGGGATTTGGGATCATTTGGGATCTGGGATTTGGGATTTAGGATTTTTTGGGATTTGGGGTTTGGGATCTGGGATTATTTGGGATCTGGTATCTTTTGGGGATTTGGGATCATTTGGGATCATTTGTGATTTGGGATTTGGGATTTTTTCGGGATTTGGGATTTGGGATTATTTGGGATCTGGGATTCCCGTAATTCCGCTGCCGTCCCGCTCCAGCCTCGGGCCGGACCCGCTCCCGGTGCCGCTCCCGGTGCCGCTCCCGGCGCTGGGAACGAGGATCCGGCGGATCCGGGAGGAGAATCCGGCCCTGCAGGAGGCGCTGGGGAGAGTGCGCGGTACTGGCGGGATGGGGAGATTCATTAATGACAGATACTGATTGGAGCGATTTAATTTATCCTAGATATTGATTGCATTGATTTTAATTTATCATAGATATTAATTGGATCCATTTAATTTATTGTAGATATAAATTGGATCCATTTAATTTATCGTAGATATTAATTGGATCGATTTAATTCATTGTCGATATTACTTGGATCCATTTAATTTATTATCGATATTAATTGGATCGATTTAATTTATTATCGATATTAATTGGATCAATTTAATTTATTGTAGCTATTAATTGGATCGATTTAATTTATCGTAGATATTAATTGGATCCATTTAATTTAACGTAGATATAATTTGGATCGATTTAATTTATTATTGATATTAATTGGGTCGATTTAATTTATTGTAGATATAAATTTGATCCATTTAATTCATTATCGATATAAATTGGTTTAATTAAATGTGCATTAAACTGTTATTATGGGCGTGTGCAATAGTGAATTGGGTTTGCACGGGCTGTGATTTATTGCAGTTAGTTTAGTTTAGTTTAATTTAGTTATTTTAGTTTAGTTATTTCATTTACTTATTTTATTTTATTTTATTTAGTTATTTAATTTTAGTTTAGTTTAGTTAGTTTAGTTATTTTATTTAATTATTTTATTTTAGTTAGTTTAGTTATTTTATTTTAGTTCAGTTAGTTTAGTTATTTTGGTTATTTAATTTTAGTTATTTTATTTTACTTAGTTTAATTAATTTAGTTATTTAATTTTTGTTAATTTAGTTATTTTAGTTATTTTAGTTAATTCAGTTATTTTAATTAATTTAGTTATTTAATTTTAGTTTATTTTAGTTAGTTTAGTTAGTTTAGTATTTAGTTTAGTTAATTTAGTTATTTAATTTTAGTTTATCTTAGTTTAGTTAGTTTAGTTAATTTAGTTATTGCATTTTAGTTTAGTTATTCAGTTTAGTTGTTTTTGTTAGTTTCGTTGTCTCCGCATTTTACACCGGTAAAATTTTATAAAAATAAAATTTATAAAAATAATTTCTCCCCTTTTTTTCAGACCTCCTGCTGTTCGAGCTGCCCGTGAAAAGTGAGTCCGGGGGGAGGATGATGAGGTGGGATGAAGGAGGGAGGATGAAGGAGGAGGATGATGATGAGGTGGGATGAAGGAGGATGATGATGATGAGGTGGGATGAAGGAGGGAGGATGAAGGAGGATGATGATGATGAGGTGGGATGAAGGAGGGAGGATGAAGGAGGATGATGATGAGGTGGGATGAAGGAGGGAGGATGAAGGAGGATGATGATGAGGTGGGATGAAGGAGGGAGGATGAAGGAGGAGGATGATGATGAGGTGGGATGAAGGGAGGATGAAGGAGGATGATGATGATGAGGGGATGATGAAGGAGGGAGGATGAAGGAGGAGGATGATGATGAGGTGGGATGAAGGAGGGAGGATGAAGGAGGATGATGATGATGAGGTGGGATGAAGGAGGGAGGATGAAGGAGGATGATGAAGGAGGAGGATGATGAAGGAGAATGATGGTGACGATGAGGGCGGAATGAAGGGATGATGAAGGCAGGATGATAAGGTGGGATGAAGGGAGGATGATGAAGGAGGATGAAGAAGGGATGATGAAGGAGGATGATGAAGGAGGATGATGAGGGCGGGATGAAGGGAGGATGCAGGAGGATGATGAAGGAGGATGATGAGGGTGGGATGGAGGATGATGATGAAGGGATGATGAAGGAGGATGATGATGATGATGATGATGAGGTGGGGATGAAGGGAGGATGATGATGAAGGGATGATGAAGGAGGATGATGATGATGAATGAGGGCGGGATAAAGGGAGGATGCAGGAGGATGATGAAAGAGGATGATGAGGGTGGGATGAAGGATTGATGGTGATGAAGGGAGTATGATGATGAAGGGAGTATGATGATGATGAGGGTGGGATGAAGGACTGATGATGATGAAGGGAGGATGATGAAGGTGGGGATGAAGGGAGGATGATGAAGGAGGATGATGATGGTGAGGGTGGGATGAAGGGAGGATGATGATGAAGGGATGATGAAGGAGGATGATGATGATGGTGATGAAGGGTGGGATGAAGGGAGGATGATGATGAAGGGATGATGAAGGAGGATGATGATGATGATGAGGGTGGGATGAAGGGAGGATGATGATGAAGGGAGGATGATGAAGGAGGATGATGATGGTGAGGGTGGGATGAAGGGAGGATGATGATGAAGGGATGATGAAGGAGGATGATGATGATGATGAGGGTGGGATGAAGGGAGGATGATGATGAAGGGATGACGATGAGGAGGATGATGATGAAGGGAGGATGATGAGGATGGTGAGGGCGGGATGAAGGCCGGATCCATGGACCCCCTCCCCGCAGTGCCCGTGACCCTGGACCCGCGCACCGCCCACCCGCAGCTCCGCGTGGCTCCTGACGGGAGCAGCGTCAGCTGGGAACCGAACCGGGACCCTGCCGGACCGGGAGCCGAACCGGGAGCCGAACCGGGAGCCGAACCGGGAGCCGAACCGGGAGCCGAAGCCGAAGCCGAAGCCGAAGCCGAAGCCGAAGCCGAAGCCGAAGCCGGCCCCGGCCCCGACCCCTCGGTGCTCGGCCGCGAGGGCGTCACCGCCGGGCGGCGCTGCTGGGACGTGCGGGTGGCACCGGAGGGATGCTGGGCCCTGGGGGTGGCGCTGGAGACCCCCGGGAACGGGGAAGGGACCCCCTGGAATGGGGAAGGGACCCTCGGGAATGGGGAAGGGACCCTCGGGAATGGGACAAGGACCCCCGGGAATGGGGAAGGGACCCTCGGGAATGGGACAGGGACCCCCTGGAATGGGACAAGGACCCCCGGGAATGGTGCAGGGACCCCCGGGAATGGGACAAGGACCCCCGGGAATGGTGCAGGGACTCCCGGGAATGGGACAGGGATCCCCTGGAATGGGACAAGGACCCCCGGGAATGGTGCAGGGACCCCCGGGAATGGGACAGGGACCCTCGGGAATGGGACAAGGACCCCCGGGAATGGGGAAGGGACCCTCGGGAATGGGGCAGGGACCCCCTGGAATGGGACAAGGACCCCCGGGAATGGGACAGGGACCCCCTGCAATGGGACAGGGACCCCCGGAGCCGGGACAGGGAGCCCCGGGTGGGAGCTGTGGTCCGTGGGGCAGTGCCGGGGCCAGTTCTGGGCTGTCACCTCCCGGGATCGCGTCCCGCTGTTCCCGGCCCGCGCGCCCCGCACGGTGCGGGTGCTCCTGGACTACGAGCGGGGCCGGGTGGCGATTCTGGACGCGGAGCGGAGGAGCCTCATCTGCGCCTTCCCGGCGGCCGCGTTCGGGGGGCGCAGGGCGCGGCCCTGGTTCCTGGTGTGGGGCGAGGGCTCGCGGCTGGCGCTGTGCCCCTGAGCCCCGAAATCGGGGGGTTCACCCATTCCCTGAGCCCCCAGGGACCCATTCCCGAATCGTCACCCCAAATCTGGGGGTTCACCCATTCCCGAGCTGTCAGCCCAAAATCGGGGGGTTCACCCATTCCCGGGGCCCCCAGAGACCTGTGCCCGAACTGTCACCCCCAAATCTAGGGGGTTTCACCCATGCCCGAATTGTCACCCCGACAATCGGGGGATTTCACCCATTCCCGGCTCCCCCAGGGATCCGTGTCCGAGCTGTCACCCCAAATTTGGGGGGGTTTTATCCATTCCCGTGCTGTCACCCCAAATTTGGGGGTCTCACCCATTCCCGAATTGTCACCCCCAAAATCGGGGGGTTCCACCCATTCCCGGCGCCCCCAGAGACCTGTGCCCGGGATGTCACCCCAAAATCGGAGGGTTTCACCCATTCCAGAGCTGTCACCCGAAATCTTGGAGATTTCACCCATTCCAGAACTGTCACCCTAAATCTGGGGGGGTTTCACCAATTCCCGAGCTGTCACCCCAAAATCTGGGGGGTTCCACCCATTCCCTGCACCCCCAGGGATCCGTGCCAGAGCTGTCACCCCAAATCTGGGGGGTTTCACCCATTCCTGACCTGTCACCCCAAATCTGGGGGTCTCACCCATTCTAGAGCTGTCACCCCAAAATCTGGGGGGTTCCACCCATTCCCGGCGCCCACAGGGATCCGTGCCAGAGCTGTCACCCCAAATCTGGGGGTTCCACCCATTCCCGGGCTGTCACCCCAAAATTTGGGGGTTTCACCCATTCCCGAGCTGTCACCCCAAATCTGGGGGTCGGTCCCGCCCCTTTCCTCCGCTCTCCTCCGACTTTGGATGAAGTAAAAAACCCAAATTTTATTTGTTTTAATTTCTTCTCTGTCCGATCTTTGCTGCTCCCGGATGTCGAGACCGAGCTGGAATTTTGTTTAATCAAACCCCGTTTTGTTTGATTGATTAAATCCCATTTTGTTTGATCAAACCTAATTTTTTAAATTAATCCTCGTTTCGCTTGATTAAATCCCATTTTGTTTAATCCAGCCCACAACTTTTTATTAATTATTATTAATGAGATAAATCGCAGAACCCACCGACATTTTCAGGGACACAAGGGACACTTTTAGGGACACCTTCAGGGACACTTTAGGGACACTTTTGGGACACTTTTAGGGACACCTTCAGGGTCATTTTGGGGACGCTTTTGGGACACTTTCAGAGACACAAAGGGACACTTTTAGGGACACTTTAGGGACACTTTTGGGACACCAGGGACATTTTTCAGGGACACCAGGGACACTTTTAGGGACACCAGGGACATTTTTCGGGGACACTTTCAGGGACACTTTCAGGGACTCTTTTGGGACACTTTTTAGGCAACTTTTGGGACACCAGGGAGACTTTTTAGAGACACTTTTAGGACACCAGGCACACTTTTAGGGACACAAGGGACACTTTTAGGGACACAAGGGACACTTTTAGGGACAATTTCAGGGACAGTTTTAGGGACACCGGGGACACTTTCAGGGAAACTTTTGGGACACTTTTGGGACGCTTTTTAGGGACATCAGGGACACTTTCAGGGACACTTTTAGGGAAACTTTTAGGGAAACTTTTGGGACACTTTTGGGACAATTTTGGGACACTTTTAGGGACACTTTCAGGGACACTTTTAGGGAAACTTTTGGGACACTTTTAGGGACACCAGGGACACTTTCAGGGACACTTTAGGGACACTTTTGTGATACTCTCAGTGGCACCAGGGACGCTCTCGGGACACTTTTAGGGACACTTTCGGGACACTCTCAGGCACACTCTTGGGACACTTTCAGGGACATTCTTGGGACACCAGGGACACTTTTAGGGACACTTTCGGGACACTTTCGGGACACTTTCGGGAAACTTTTAGGGACACTTTTTAGGGACACTTTTGTGACCCTCTCAGGGACACTTTTGGGACACTCTCAGTAGCACCAGGGACACTTTTAAGGACACTTTAGGGACACTTTAGTGACCCTTTCAGGGACACTTTTGGGACACTTTTGTGACACTCTCGGGACACTCTCAGGGACACTTTCGTGACCCTTTCAGGGACACTCTCAGGGACACTTTTGTGACACTCTCGGGACACTTCCGTGACACTTCCCTGACCCCCTCAGCGGCACAGGCTCAGCCGGCACCCCGCCCCCACCACCCAGAGCCACGGCCGAAGCCACGCGCGACCACACGGACAGGACCCGCCCACCCTGGCATCCCAAAAACTCCACGGAGCCCCCGCGTGGGGACCACCGCGGGGCCAGCGGGGCTGGGGGCGGGGCCCGCGGGGCGGCCCTGCGGGCGCTCAGCGCCCCTTCCTCCGCGCCCACTCGCGGGCCGCCCCCACGGCCACTCGCGGGACACCCCCACGGCCACTCGCCCACCCCCACGGCCACTCGCCCACGGCCACGCCCCAGCAGTGGCGGCACGCAGGGCCGGTGGTGGCAGCGCTGGGGTGAGTCCGGCAGGGCCCGGCTGTGGCCCCACGCCCCACGCGTGTCCGGTCCGCGCAGGGCTCCGGCTCGGGGTGCGCAGGGCCCGGGTCCGGCTGGACCGCGGCGGCGGGGGGAGGGGAACTGGGGGGACTCACCCCGTTTGGGGGCAATCCCAAATTTGGGATGGACTCACCCCCTTTTTTGGGATGGACTCACCTCCTTTTGGGATGGACTCCAAATTTGGGATGGAACACCAATTTGGGATGGAGCACAAATTTGGGATGGATGCCCCCTTTTTGGGGTGGAACACCAGTTTGGGATGGACCCCCCCCTCTCCTTTCTGGGCTGGACCCCAAATTTGGGATGGCCCCCCCCCCCCCCTTTTGGGATGAACCCCAAATTTGGGATGGACTCACCCCCTTTTGGGATGGAACACCAGTTTGGGATGGACCCCAAATTTAGGATGGAACACCAGTTTGGGATGGACCCCAAATTTGGGATGGACCCCTCTCCTTTTGGGATGAATCCCAAACTTGGGATGGACCCCTCTCGTTTTGGGATGGACCGCAAATTTGGGATGGACGCCTCTTCTTTTGGGATGGACCCCAAATTTCGGGTGGAACAGCAGTTTGGGATGGACTCACGGCCTTTTGGGATGGACCCCAAATTTGGGATGGAACACCAATTTTGGATGGACTCCCCCCTTCCCCCTTTTGGGATTGTTGGGGGTTGAGTGTTTTTCCTATTGCTGTGTCAATTTAAAGAATTTTTCCCATTGTCATGCCAATGGAGCTGCCGGGTACACCGCAGATCTTTGCGGGCCCTGGACAAAAGGGGTAGGTGGGATCGGCTTGGAGAGGGGCTCTCGTGCTTCCGGAGGGGACTCGTGTTTCCGGGGGCGGGGAGGAGGATCCTCTCGGTCTTGGAGCCACGCGGCCGAACGCACGAGAGCCAGACCCTCTGCGATCACCTGCCCTGCATCTGCCCTGCTACAGCCTCCAGCCTCTGCGGACACAGCTGAGCACCAGAACCCAAACGGTGAGCGAGGAGCTGCCCGCTCCAGCCCGCTCTCCAGTGAGACCGGCACGGCCGCAGCCGCCCCTTCCTGCCTCCGCTCCCGCCGAGAGAGAGCGTGCTCACACCTAAAGAAAGGACTGGAACCAAGTAATCTGTTCTGTTTTGTTAGTAATTTTAACAACTGCTGTTGTTTCTGCTGGTACAGTTAGATATATTAGTAAAAGAGCTGTTATTCCTACCCCCTTATCTCTGCCTCAGAGTCCTTGATTCAAACGTTTATAATATTTGGTGGGAGTGGAATTCGGGTCTGTGCTTCAAAGGAAAATTTCTGCCTTTCTTGGCGGACACCTGTCCTTCAAACCAGGACAGATTTTGGCGCCCAATGTGGGGCTTGAGGGCATTAAGAGGAGAGTTAAGACAGGAGTAACAGCTCTCTTGAGGGGCAACATGTTGTCCGATTTAATCTGGTTTGGGCTCCATGTGGCCACAGATACCTCTCTCCCATTTGTAAGCCCTTTTTTGAATATGGGCCCTCTCACCAAAGTTACTGTAGCTATTATCCGATTAGTTTGGTGGATTGATTATGTCAGGAATTCATGGTTTTTTAATTTTCTCTGGGAAGTGGCCACATGGATCCAGAGCTATCATACTCTAACTGCGTGTTTCTGGGGTTATTTCAATAATGGTACTTACTGTGAAGTAATGAATGCAAGGGAAATTTTCTCCCAACCCATCACCCAGTTTTTTGAGGCTACTCCACCAGTTTTCAAGGATTTCAGATCTGTTTTAATTGCTAGTGTTATTATACAGTGGCTGGCGTTGTTGATAGGCCTGCTCTACTTAGCATTCAGAAAAAAGTGGCCCTTGGCCCAGTCAGGACGGGACCAGAGGTAAAGAATGTGCTCTACTCTGCAGCCGGGAACCATGGTCTGTCCTGGAGCCTGTGGCAGAAGGTGCCTGGTGAGACCCGAGGCCGACCCCTGGGATTCTGGAGCAGAAGTTACAAAGGATCTGAAGCCAATTACACTCCCACAGAGAAGGAAATCCTGGCTGCCTATGAAGGAGTTCAAGCTGCCTCAGAGGTAATTGGCACGGAAGCACAGCTTCTCCCGGCACCCCGACTGCCAGTGCTGGGGTGGATGTTCAAAGGAAAGGTTCCCTCTACCCACCACGCCACCGACGCCACATGGAGCAAGTGGATTGCCCTCATCACGCAGCGCGCCCATATTGGCAACCCGAATCGCCCTGGGATTTTGGAGATAATTACAAACTGGCCAGAAGGTGAAGATTTTGGTCTCGCTGACGAAGAGGAGCAGAAACAAGTGACCCGGGCTGAAGAAGCCCCACCATACAACCAACTGCCAGCAGATGAAAAATGCTACGTCCTTTTCACCGACGGTTCCTGTCACATTGTGGGGATGAACCGGAAGTGGAAAGCAGCCGTATGGAGCCCCACACGACAGGTTGCACAAGCTACCAAAGGAGAAGGTGGATCAAGTCAACTTGCTGAGCTCAAAGCTGTTCAGCTGGCCTTGGACATTGCTGAGAGAGAGAAATGGCCAAAGCTCTACCTTTACACTGACTCCTGGATGGTAGCCAATGCTCTGTGGGCGTGGCTGGAGAGGTGGAAAAAGACTGACTGGCAACGTAGAGGAAAACCAATCTGGGCTGCTGATGAGTGGAAAGATATTGCCACTCGGGTAGAGAAGCTACCCGTGAAAGTCCGTCATGTGGATGCCCATGTTCCCAAGAGTCGGGCTAATGAAGAACACCGGCACAACAAGCAGGTAGATCAGGCTGCACAGATAGAGGTCTCAAAGATAGACTTAGATTGGGAACACAAGGGAGAATTGTTCCTGGCTCGATGGGCCCACGATGCCTCAGGTCACCAGGGCAGAGATGCCACCTACAAGTGGGCACGAGACCGAGGGGTGGATCTAACCATGGACAGCATCTCCCAGGTTATCCATGACTGTAACACGTGCACTGCCATCAAGCAGGCCAAGCGGGTAAAGCCCCTCTGGTATGGAGGGCAGTGGTCCAAGTACAAGTACGGAGAGGCCTGGCAGATTGACTATATCACACTGCCTCAGACCCGCCAAGGCAAGCGCTACGTGCTGACCATGGTGGAAGCCACCACCGGGTGGTTGGAGACCTACCCTGTGCCTCTCACCACTGCTCAGAACACCATCTTGGGCCTGGAAAAACAAGTCCTCTGGAGGCATGGTACCCCTGAGAGAATTGAGTCAGACAACGGGACTCATTTCAAAAATAGCCTTATAAGCACCTGGGCTAGAGAACATGGCATTGAGTGGGTGTATCATATTCCCTACCATGCACCAGCAGCTGGGAAAGTCGAACGGTGCAATGGCCTGCTTCAAACCACCTTAAAGGCACTTGGTGGGGGGACTTTCAAAAACTGGCAGATCAATCTACCAAAGGCCACATGGTTAGTGAATACCCGAGGTTCCACTAACCGAGCAGGCCCTGCCCAATCTGGGCCCTTGGGAACACCAGATGGAGATAAGGTCCCTGTGGTAAACCTGAGAGGCATGTTAGGAAAACCTGCTTGGGTGAACTCTCCCTCCAGCAAAGACAATCCTGTTCGTGGGGTGGTTTTCGCTCAAGGACCAGGTTGCACTTGGTGGGTGATGCAAAAGGATGGACAGACCCGATGCATACCCCAAGGAGACCTTGTTCTAGGGTGAACAATCTATGATACTGTGCCTGTAACTGCATGTATGTATATAATATAAAAGATTTAATTTGCTGTAGCATGTTGGCATGGAAAAAATTCGGGGTGGATAATGTTGGGGGTTGAGTGTTTTTCCTATTGCTGTGTCAATTTAAAGAATTTTTCCCATTGTCATGCCAATGGAGCTGCCGGGTACACCGCAGATCTTTGCGGGCTCTGGACAAAAGGGGTAGGTGGGATCGGCTTGGAGAGGGGCTCTCGTGCTTCCGGAGGGGACTCGTGTTTCTGGGGGCGGGGAGGAGGATCCTCTCGGTCTTGGAGCCACGCGGCCGAACGCACGAGAGCCAGACCCTCTGCGATCACCTGCCCTGCATCTGCCCTGCTACAGCCTCCAGCCTCTGCGGACACAGCTGAGCACCAGAACCCAAACGGTGAGCGAGGAGCTGCCCGCTCCAGCCCGCTCTCCAGTGAGACCGGCACGGCCGCAGCCGCCCCTTCCTGCCTCCGCTCCCGCCGAGAGAGAGCGTGCTCACACCTAAAGAAAGGACTGGAACCAAGTAATCTGTTCTGTTTTGTTAGTAATTTTAACAACTGCTGTTGTTTCTGCTGGTACAGTTAGATATATTAGTAAAAGAGCTGTTATTCCTACCCCCTTATCTCTGCCTCAGAGTCCTTAATTCAAACGTTTATAATATTTGGTGGGAGTGGAATTCGGGTCTGTGCTTCAAAGGAAAATTTCTGCCTTTCTTGGCGGACACCTGTCCTTCAAACCAGGACAGGGATGGAGCACAAAATTGGGATGGACCCCTCTCTTTTGGGATGGACTCACCCCTTTTTGGGATGGACCCCAAATTCGGTATGGACCCCCCGTTTTTGGGATGGACCCCAAATTTGGGATGGACCCCAAATTTAGGATGAAACACCAGTTTGGGATGGATCCCAAATTTGGGATGGACCCCCCCGTTTTTGGGCTGAACCCCAAATTCCGGTTGCCCCCTCTCTTAGGCCAGATCCCCTCTCGCCCCCTGTGCCACCATCAAATCCCCAAATTTGGGTGACCCCAGCCCGGGCTGTTCCCGCTGGGAACGTCCCACAGGTGGTTTTTTTAAATTTGATTTTTTTAAATTCGTTTTTTAAAATTGTTTTTTTTTTTTAATTTGCTTTTTAAATTTGGTTCTTAAATTTGTTTGTAAAAATTTGGTTTTTTAAATTTGGAATAACAATAAAAAAAAAATTTATATAAAACCAGCCAAGCCCCCCCTGACACTTCCCATGATGGATTAATTAATATATATATTTTATTATTATCTATTATATAATTATTTTATATATTATATATAAATAGTATTTTTATTATTTATATATATATTTATATATATATTTATATATTTATATTTATATTTATATATTTATATTTATATTTATATTTATATTTATATTTATATTTATATTTATATTTATATTTATATTTATATTTATATTTATATTTATATATTTCTATTTATAATTATATTCATGTTTCTATTTCTATTTATTTTTATTTTTACTATTATTTTTACTATTATTATCCATAACATTAATATATATTATTTATATTATTATATAAAATATTATATTATAAAAATTATAAATATAAATTATATATATTTTTTCTTATTATAAATTATATAATAAATATTATATATTATATATTTTATTATATATATATATATGGTGGATCCCGGCTGGAATTCCTCCCCTTTATCCTGTCCCGCGTGGATCCCGGCTGGAATTCCTCCCCCTCTCCTGTCCCGCGTGGATCCCGGCTGGAATTCCTCCCCTTTAGCCTGTCCCGCGTGGATCCCGGCTGGAATTCCTCCCCCTCTCCTGTTCCGCGTGGATCCCGGCTGGAATTCCTCCCTCTCTATAGTCCCGCGTGGATCCCGGCTGGAATTCCTGCCTCTGTCCTGTCCCGCGTGGATCCCGGCTGGAATACCTCCCCCTCTCCTGTCCCGTGTGGATCCGGGCTGGAATTCCTCCCCCTCTCCTGTCCTGCGTGGATCCCGGCTGGAATTCCTCCCCCTCTCCTGTCCCGCGTGGATCCCGGCTGGAATTCCTCCCTCTGTCCTGTCCCGCGTGGATCCCGGCTGGAATTCCTCCCCCTCTCCTGTTCCGCGTGGATCCCGGCTGGAATTCCTCCCCCTCTCCTGTCCCGCGTGGATCCCGGCTGGAATTCCTCCCCCTCTCCTGTTCCGCGTGGATCCGGGCTGGAATTCCCCCCTCTCTATAGTCCCGCGTGGATCCCGGCTGGAATTCCTGCCTCTGTCCTGTCCCGCGTGGATCCGGGCTGGAATTTCTCCCTTTATCCTGTCCCGCGTGGATCTGGGCTGGAATTCCTCCCCATCTCCTGTCCCGCGTGGATCCGGGCTGGAATTCCCCCCTCTCTATAGTCCCGCGTGGATCCCGGCTGGAATTCCTGCCTCTGTCCTGTCCCGCGTGGATCCGGGCTGGAATTTCTCCCTTTATCCTGTCCCGCGTGGATCCCGGCTGGAATTCCTCCCCCTCTCCTGTCCCGCGTGGATCCCGGCTGGAATTCCTCCCTCTGTCCTGTCCCGCGTGGAACATCCCAAAGTTTGCTCCACGGGAATTTTGGGCAGAAGGGAGGAGGGAGCGGGAGCGGGGAAAGGCAGAGCCGGGTGGGAGCGAAACGCTGATTTTAGAAAATTCAGATTTTAAACCTCCGTGAAATTAATTAAAAATGAGAAGGGAGTAATTATCTAAAATTAAATAATAGATTGTGGCGTTTCATGTTGGCGGAAATGGGAAAAGAGGAAAAGGGTGAGAATCCAAAGGGACAATGCGAGCGGAAACTCACTGTTTGGGAAATGAAAAATTGGATTAATGAGTGAGAAACTGAATGAAAAACTGAAATATTTGTGTTGTGAAAAGGTGAAGGGTTCAGGGTGAGGGACTCGAGTCACAAAAGCGACCCCGGATTTAATTAAATAAATTAATTAATGTTTAATAGCGATTCCAGCTAATTACCGCGGGGAGCGGGGGAGGGGCTGCTATTATATATTTATATAAATTTTATATTTTTTATTTTAAATTTATATAAATATTATATAAATTGTTGGGAGTCAC
>NC_079358.1:4431788-4454288 GCF_029582105.1 Oenanthe melanoleuca
GGGGCTGGGGCGGGAGGAAGGGGCGGCTCGGCAGGACGGGAGAGGCACAAAAATGGAGAAAAGGAGATTTGGGGTTGGGGGATGATTAATTTTGAAAGGATTTTAAAAATAAAACAAAAAACAAAAAAAATAAATAAATATTAAAAAAACCCTTTTTTGGACAAAAGGCGATTCCCTGACCGGGAATCGAACCCGGGCCGCGGCGGTGAGAGCGCCGAATCCTAACCACTAGACCACCAGGGAGTTGCAGGGTCCTGTTAATGCTCCGAAACTCAACCGGGAATGGAGAGTTTGGGTTTCATTTGGCGGGAAAAATATTTAAGGGAGGATTCGGTGAGAAAAGGGTCAGGAGCGCTTTGTCACCTTTTTAATTCACTGCTTTTATTATTCATTTACAATTTATTATAGTTATTATCTTCTGTTTCACTGCTAATAAAGGGTAATTAATAAAAAGATCGAAGAATGGTGGTTAAAAGTAAAAAAATAATTATTTTAAAAGGTGGAATAGGTGAGAGAAAAAGAATTTCGGAATGGAATCATGATTTCCGAAAGGAACGATCGTTCTGAATAAGAAAATAAATAAAATAAATAAAATAAGTAAAATAAAATAAAATAAAAATAGGAAAACTCGGAATAGTAAAAATAATAAAAGTGAAAAAATAATTTAAAAATTAATTTTTTAATTAATAAATTAAATAAATTAAAATAAATAAATAAAATAAATAAAGTAAATAAATTAAATAAATTAAATAAATTAAATGAAAATAAAAGTGAAAATAGAAATAGAAATAGAAATAAAAATAAAAATGAAAATAAAAATATAAATAATATAAATATAAATATAAATATAAATATAAATATAAATATAAATATAAATATAAATATAAATATAAATAAAAATATAAATAAATGTTAATTTTCCATTTTTCTGGCAAAGTTTTTGCGACAATTAACAAAAAAATTTTAATTTCCCCATTTTTATGGCAAGTTTATCGTGACAATTAACAAAAAAGTGTTAATTTTCTTTTTCTACGGTAATGTTGTCTGGACAATTAATAAAAAAATGTAAATTTCTCTTTTTCTGGCAATAGTATCGCGACAATTAACAAAAAAGTGTTAATTTCCCCTTTTTCTGGCAGTATTATCTCGACAATTAACAAGAAAAATGTTAATTTTCCATTTTTCTGTCAAAGTTATTGCGACAATTAACAAAAAAATGGGTTAATTTTCATTTTTTATGGCAGTGTTATTTGGACAATTAATAAAAAAATGTTAATTTCCCTTTTTCTGGCAATATTATCTCGACAATTAACAAAAAAATGTTAATTTCAAAATCCCAATTGGCCAAAATCGAGTTTAAACCACCCGGGATTGTCACAAAACGACCCAAAATCCTGGAAGCGAAATAGGGGGGAAAAACTAAAAAAAAAATAACCAAAATAAAATAAAATAAAATAAAATAAAATAAAATAAAATAAAATAAAATAAAATAAAATAAAATAAAATAAAATAAAATAAAATAAAATAAAATAAAATAAAATAAAATAAAATAAAATTAAAATGTGGATGTTTCTGCCCGGTTTCGAACCGGGGACCTTTCGCGTGTGAGGCGAACGTGATAACCACTACACTACAGAAACCGCCTGTAAATCATGATTTGGGATTTTTCTGGAATATCGAGACCCCAAATTCCCCCCCGGGGCAGCTCCAAAAATCTCCCCGAACCCCGCGAGAAAAGTTCCGCCTGTTTTGGGTTCCTTTGAGCGCTTTAATTCCCTTTTAATTCGCTTTTAATTCGCTTTTAATTCCATTTAATTGCGCTGAGAAACGGGAATAAAGAAAAAAAAAATTAAATAATAAATCAGGGAAATTTTTAAACTCGCATAAAAAAATCTCCCACCCAGGGAGCGACAATAAAAATGAATTAAATTAAATGAAAAATGAATAAAAATGAGAATTTTTGAATTTTTTTTCGGCTGCTCGAGAATTGAATCCGGGCGGTGAAAGCGGAGGAAAATTCGAAATAAATCCAATTATCGAAATTCATTTCGCTGTTTTCATTCAATATTTTTATTCCTATATAGATTTAAATTAATGTATTTTTATTTCTTTCCCGGTTTTGGTTGATTTGTTTATTCACTTGGATTATTTTTGGGGGGGGATTTTTGAATAGAATTTTTGGGCAATTTTTAAGTGTTAAATCTCGGGGGAAATGGGAAACCGCGGGGGCTTTGGGGCTCCCTGGTGGTCTAGTGGTGAGGATTCGGCGCTTTCACCGCCGCGGCCGGGTTCGATTCCCGGTCAGGGAACGGCCTTCAAAGTTTTCCTAAAAATCCCAAAAAAAAAAAAAAAAAATTTCCCCAATTTCAGCCGATTTAGGGTTTTCACCAGAAGCAAAAATTGAAGAGTTTGGTGCTAAAAATTCGCTTTTTTTTATTTAATTTTTTTTTTTTTTTTTTGCTGTATCGCCATGCAGGAATTTTGAGGAATGTCGGGGCAATAAAATAATTAAAAATAACTAAAATTGATGTTTTGGGGGCTGTTTCTGCCCGGTTTCGAACCGGGGACCTTTCGCGTGTGAGGCGAACGTGATAACCACTACACTACAGAAACGCGCCATGCTCCCGGCCCTGCCCCTCCCGCCCTCGAAACCCAAAAATAAAATAAAATAAAAATAATAAAATCGCTTTTTTTGCGGAATCCCATCAAAAATCCCTGAATTCTGCTGAGGGTTGTTGTGGATTTTATTTTATATATATATATATATATATATATATATATATAATTTATTTTTATTTATTTATTTATTTATTCATCTATCTATTTATTTACTTATTTACTTATTCATTTATTCATTCATTTATTTATCTATCTATCTATCTATCTATCTATTTATTTATTTAATATTTTTATTTTTTAGTATTATTTAAATTTTTTTTTAACTTTTTTTTTGGGGGGGGGGTTATTTTATTTAATTTTTTTTAATTTTTAAATTTTTTAAAATTTGTTTTTTTAAATTTTTATTTTTTTCTCCCAGCGGTTCCAGGGCGGGTTTTGATCCCCGAGACGGAACTGGCGGAATTCCCAAAACTGACGGAGAGATTTTTTCTGTCCCAGACTGTTCCATTCCCGGGGAAGGAGCCGCGATTTCCGGTTTTATATGAAATATTCCCAGTATGAATCTAAACAGCGCCTGTGCAACCGCCCGGCTAGCTCAGTCGGTAGAGCATGAGACTCTTAATCTCAGGGTCGTGGGTTCGAGCCCCACGTTGGGCGAGCGCCTTTTAAACATTTTCTTTTACCCAAATCCGATTAGTTTTGTTATTTTTATTTTAATTTTTATTTTTATTTTTATTTTTATTTTTATTTTTATTTTTATTTTTATTTTTATTTTTATTTTTATTTTTATTTTTATTTTTATCCGATTAGTTTTGTTATTTTTATTTTTATTTTTATTTTTATTTTTATTTTTATTTTTATTTTTATTTTTATTTTATTTCTATTTCTATTTCTATTTCTATTTTTGAAAATATTTTTATTTTATTTTCTAATTTTATTTTTATTTTTATTTTTATTTTTATTTTTATTTTTATTTTTATTTTTATTTTTATTATGCCTAATTTTCCTATTTTTCCTCCCTGAGAATGATTGCTCCTCTCAGAAACCATTTTCCCATTTCGAAATTCTTTTTCCTTCAGTTGTTTGCCCAGCTGTCCGTGTGTCCGTCTGTCTGTTTGCCCAGCTGTCCGTGTGTCCCGCTGTTTGCCCAGCTGTCCGTGTGTCCGTCCCGCTGTTTGTCCGTCTGTCCGTCTGTCTGTTTGCCCAGCTGTCCGTCTGTCCGTCTGTCTGTCCCTCTGTTTGCCCAGCTGTCCGTGTGTCCGTCTGTCTGTTTGCCCAGCTGTCCGTGTGTCCGTGTGTCCGTCCCTCTGTTTGCCCAGCTGTCGGTCTGTCCGTCTGTCTGTTTGCCCAGCTGTCCGTGTGTCCGTCTGTCCGTTTGCCCAGCTGTCGGTCTGTCCGTCTGTCCGTTTGCCCAGCTGTCCGTGTGTCCGTCTGTCTGTTTGCCCAGCTGTCGGTCTGTCTGTCCCTCTGTCCGTTTGCCCAGCTGTCGGTCTGTCCGTCTGTCTGTTTGCCCAGCTGTCCGTCTGTCCGTTTGCCCAGCTGTCGGTCTGTCCGTCCCGCCGGTCCCGGCTCGGTCCCCCCGCGGGCATTAAGAGCAGCTCCGGCCGCAGGTGGGACCGGAGCAGCCACAGCCGGGTAAGGGATGGAGGGATTTGGGATTTGGGGTTTGGGATTTGAGGTATGGGATTTGGGATTTGGGATTTGGGATTTGGGATCTGGGATTTGGGATTTGGGATTTGGGATCTGGGATTTGGGATGTGGGGTTTGGGGTTTGGGATCTGGGATCTGGGATTTGGGATCTGGGATTTGGGATCTGAGATCTGGGGTCTGGGATTTGGGATCTGGGATTTGGGATTTGAGATTTGGGATCTGGGATTTGGGATTTGGGGTTTGGGGTTTGGGATCTGGGATCTGGGGTCTGGGATTTGGGATCTGGGATTTGGGATCTGGGATCTGGGGTCTGGGATTTCGGATCTGGGGTCTGGGATTTGGGATCTGGGATTTGGGATCTGGGATCTGGGATCTGGGGTCTGGGATTTGGGATCTGGGATTTGGGATTTGGGATCTGGGATCTGGGGTCTGGGATTTGGGATCTGGGATTTGGGGTTTGGGATCTGGGATCTGGGGTCTGGGATTTGGGATCTGGGATCTGGGGTCTGGGATTTGGGATCTGGGATTTGGGATTTGGGATCTGGGATCTGGGGTCTGGGATTTGGGATCTGGGATTTGGGATCTGAGATCTGGGGTCTGGGATTTGGGATCTGGGATAATCAGATTTGGGATCTGAGATCTGGGATCTGGGATTTGGGATGTGGGGTTTGGGGTTTGGGATCTGGGATCTGGGGTCTGGGATTTGGGATCTGGGATTTGGGATCTGGGATCTGGGGTCTGGGATTTGGGATCTGGGATTTGGGATTTGGGATTTATGGGATTTGGGATCTGGGATTTGGGATTTATGGGATTTGGGATTTGGGATTTGAGGATTTTTGGGGGATTTTTTTCTTTATTTTCGGGGGGATTTTTGAGGGATTTTTCAGGGATTTTTAGGGATTTTTGAGGATTTTTGAGGGATTTTGAGGGATTTTTGGGGAATTTGGGGTTTTTTCAGGGATTTTTTGGGGGGGGATTTTTAAGGGATTTTGGGGGATTTTTGGGGGATTTTGGGTTTTTTTAAGGGATTATTTTTTTTCGGGGGGATTTTTGAGGGATTTGGGGGGATTTTTGGGGGATTTTTGAGGAAATTTTTTTTTATTTTTGGGGGGATTATTGAGGGATATTTGGGGGAATTTGGGGTTTTTTTGAGGGATTTTTTATTATTATTTTTGGGGAGATTTTGGGGGGATTTTGGGGGGATTTGGGGTTTTTTGAGGGATTTTTTTGTATTTTTGGGGGGATTTTTGAGGGATTTTTGAAGGATTTTTGAGGGATTTTTGAGGAGTTTTTGAGGGATTTTTGGGGGATTTGGGGGATTTTTGAGGGATTTCTTTGGGATTTTTGAGGGATTTCTTTGGGATTTTTTGGGATTTTTGAGGGATTTTTGGTGATTTTGGTGGATTTTGGAGTTTTTTAAGGAATTTTTTTTATTTTCGGGGGAATTTTTGAGGGATTTTGGGGGATTTTTGGAGAATTTGGGGTTTTTTGAGGGATTTTTTTTATTTTTGGGGAGATTTTTTGAGGGATTTTGGACGATTTTTGGGGGATTTTGGAGTTTTTTAAGGAATTTTTTTTATTTTCGGGAGGATTTTTGAGGGACTTTGGAGATTTTTGAGGGATTTTTGTGGCTTTTTGAGGGATTTTTGAGGGATTTTTGAGGGATTTTTGGGGGATTTTGGGGGATTTTTGGGGGATTTTGGGGTTTTTTGAGGGATTATTTTTATTCTTGGGGGGATTTTTGAGGGGTTTTTGGGGATTTTTGAGGGATTTTTTTGCGCCTAAATTTATATTTAATAAAAAAAAAAAAAAACTGGTTTAATTTCTAGATAATTAAACATTTTAAAACAAAGTACAAAGAATTTTTTTTCTTTAATAAAAAAATAGTGAAAAAAGTAGGTTTCTACCCGCCCGGCTAGCTCAGTCGGTAGAGCATGAGACTCTTAATCTCAGGGTCGTGGGTTCGAGCCCCACGTTGGGCGAAAATTTAGAATTTTTCGAAATCTGATCTTTTTTTCTCTTTTATTTGCCCAAATCTCCTGGTTTGGGCTCAGCGCCTCGCAGCACTTTGGTGATAAATTTCATTTTATCCCCGTCAGATCCTCCAGAATTCCCCATATTTCAGTTTTTTAGGATTTTCTTACGAGGCAAACCGAGTTTTTCCTGTTCATTCTGCTCCAAAAACATGAAAACCGGGAGAGTTTTGCCTCGAGAATTTTTTTTATTGGTTTTTTTTTTGTTTTTTTGTTTTTTTTTGTTTTTTTTCCCACCTGAGCACTGAGAGGAATCATCCCGGAGATGAATTCCTGACTCTCCTTCCAGGGAGCTCCGAGCTGGGAACGGCAGAAAATCCAGGATGAAACTTCTGCTGCTGGGGCTGAGCCTCGTCCTGTGCGCCGGGATGGGTGAGAAAAGAAGAAAGAAAGAAAGAAAGAAAGAAAGAAAGAAAGAAAGAAAGAAAGAAAGAAAGAAAGAAAGAAAGAAAGAAAGAAAGAAAGAAAGAAAGAAAGAAAGAAAGAAAGAAAGAAAGAAAGAAAGAAAGAAAGAAAGAAAGAAAGAAAGAAAGAAAGAAAGAAAGAAAGAAAGAAAGAAAGAAAGAAAGAAAGAAATAGATAAATAAATAAATAAATAAAATAGGTAAATAGATAAATAGATAAATAAATAAATAGATAAAGAAATAAAGAAATAAAGAAATAAAGAAATAAAGAAATAAAGAAATAAAGAAATAGAGAGAGAGATAGATAGATAGATAGATAGATAGATAGATAGATAGATATCGATAGATAGATAGATAGATAGATAGATAGATAGATAGATAGATAGATAGATAAAAAATATAAATCGATAAACAAACAAACAAACAAACAAACAAACAAGGCGGGTTTCACAGCACCGCAGCCGCCGCAGAGCCCGGGCCAGGATTCTCCCGGCTCTGCCCAAACCTCATCCAGTTCTGGTTTTTTTTGTGTTTATCCCCTGCCCAGCCCAGGCCCTGCGGTGCCACGTCTGCAGGTACAAGGTGCCGCTGCTCGGCTGCTTGCAGGGCGCCAACAGCAGCAGCTGCGAGCGCCGGGAGAAGTGCGCGCTGATCAGAGCCAGCCTGGGTGCGTCCCGACCTTCCTCACCCTCACCCTCACCCTCACCCTCACCCTCACCCTCACCCTCATCCTCATCCTCATCCTCATCCTCACCCTCACCCTCATCCTCACCCTCATCCTCACCCTCACCCTCACCCTCATCCTCATCCTCATCCTCATCCTCACCCTCACCCTCATCCTCACCCTCACCCTCACCCTCATCCTCATCCTCATCCTCATCCTCATCCTCATCCTCATCCTCATCCTCACCCTCATCCTCATCCTCATCCTCACCCTCATCCTCATCCTCATCCTCACCCTCATCCTCATCCTCACCCTCACCCTCACCCTCATCCTCATCCTCATCCTCATCCTCACCCTCACCCTCACCCTCACCCTCACCCTCACCCTCATCCTCATCCTCATCCTCACCCTCACCCTCATCCTCACCCTCATCCTCATCCTCATCCTCACCCTCATCCTCATCCTCATCCTCACCCTCATCCTCATCCTCACCCTCACCCTCACCCTCATCCTCATCCTCATCCTCATCCTCACCCTCACCCTCATCCTCACCCTCATCCTCACCCTCATCCTCATCCTCATCCTCACCCTCATCCTCATCCTCATCCTCACCCTCACCCTCATCCTCACCCTCATCCTCACCCTCACCCTCATCCTCATCCTCCTCCTCACCCTCATCCTCATCCTCATCCTCACCCTCACCCTCACCCTCATCCTCATCCTCACCCTCACCCTCACCCTCACCCTCACCCTCACCCTCACCCTCATCCTCATCCTCACCCTCACCCTCATCCTCATCCTCACCCTCACCCTCACCCTCATCCTCATCCTCATCCTCATCCTCACCCTCACCCTCATCCTCACCCTCATCCTCACCCTCATCCTCATCCTCATCCTCACCCTCATCCTCATCCTCATCCTCACCCTCACCCTCATCCTCACCCTCATCCTCACCCTCACCCTCATCCTCATCCTCCTCCTCACCCTCATCCTCATCCTCATCCTCACCCTCACCCTCACCCTCATCCTCACCCTCACCCTCACCCTCACCCTCACCCTCACCCTCATCCTCACCCTCACCCTCATCCTCATCCTCATCCTCACCCTCATCCTCATCCTCACCCTCACCCTCACCCTCATCCTCATCCTCATCCTCATCCTCACCCTCACCCTCATCCTCACCCTCACCCTCATCCTCATCCTCACCCTCACCCTCACCCTCATCCTCCTCCTCATCCTCACCCTCATCCTTATCCTCACCCTCACCCTCATCCTCACCCTCACCCTCATCCTCATCCTCATCCTCATCCTCATCCTCATCCTCATCCTCATCCTCACCCTCACCCTCATCCTCATCCTCATCCTCATCCTCATCCTCATCCTCATCCTCACCCTCACCCTCATCCTCATCCTCACCCTCATCCTCATCCTCATCCTCATCCTCACCCTCATCCTCACCCTCACCCTCACCCTCACCCTCATCCTCATCCTCATCCTCATCCTCACCCTCATCCTCATCCTCACCCTCATCCTCATCCTCATCCTCATCCTCATCCTCACCCTCATCCTCATCCTCATCCTCATCCTCATCCTCATCCTCATCCTCACCCTCATCCTCACCCTCACCCTCACCCTCACCCTCACCCTCATCCTCATCCTCATCCTCATCCTCATCCTCACCCTCACCCTCATCCTCACCCTCACCCTCACCCTCATCCTCACCCTCACCCTCACCCTCATCCTCACCCTCATCCTCACCCTCATCCTCACCCTCACCCTCATCCTCATCCTCATCCTCATCCTCACCCTCATCCTTATCCTCATCCTCACCCTCACCCTCATCCTCATCCTCATCCTCACCCTCACCCTCATCCTCACCCTCACCCTCACCCTCACCCTCACCCTCACCCTCATCCTCCTCCTCACCCTCACCCTCATCCTCATCCTCACCCTCACCCTCATCCTCCTCCTCATCCTCCCCTCACATAGAGCCAAATTCCTGCTGTGGGTGAGTGAGGGGCCTGGATGCGTCCCGACCTTCCTCATCCTCCCCTTCCCTCCACGGGGAGCCGAATTCCTCCTTCCTTTCCTGCAGGGAAAGGGCGGTGGGAGGGGTCGAGCTCATTCTCTCACAAAGTCCCAAAAAAGTTTCCAAAAGTCGTTTCTGAGACTCTCCCTCGGGTTTTCTCTCGGCTAAACCCGGCTGCGGCTCCATTCGGGGGGTGCATTCCGGAGCCTGGCTTCTCCCCAAAGCCCAGACTGGGATTTTTCCGGGAATTTTTATGGCGTTCCGCTGTCCCCGCAGGGAAGGTGACCCTGTACTACCAGCAGGGCTGCACCTCCGCCCTCAACTGCGGCCGGGAGCGCGCGTCGGACGCGGAGTCGCGCCTGACCTCCCGCTACTGGTGCTGCGAGAGCGACCTGTGCAACGAGGAGTGGGGCGCGGAGCCCTCGGACTGAGCCCCGAGCCCCCCAACCCCGCCTTGCTCTAGGACCAGCTCCAAAATAAACCCTCGCGCTCAGCTGGAGCTGGCTCAGCATTTTCATTCCTGCCGCTCTCGGAGCCCCGAACACGATCCCGACACCCAAACCCCAAGGACGAGCCAAGGAGTTTCCATCCCGGGTTTTGGGGGTTTTTTTTCACTCCAGTGCGGGGCTGGGAAGTTCCTGGCTGGGAATTTTGGGAGAGGAGCATCAGGGACTGCTGGAAGCCAAGGGCGTGTGTATCCAGCAGATTCATTGACCTGGATATTTACAGGCAATGGATAATTATCTGATAATTATCACGATGCCTTTTCCTTTTATTTTCCCTCTTCCTGTCGGTTTGGGGGTCCCAAACTCTCCTTACCTGTGGCAGGTGGGAAGGGGAGACGTTCCTGCCCCTTTTCCCCCAAATACAAACAGCGAGATTAACAATTTTTTGACCTTTTGGGGAGAGGGATGAAAAGTTTGGCTCCTTCCCCAGCCCCGCCGAGCCTCTGGAAGGTTCCTGGAGAGGGTTAAAGAGAGCCCAGAGACAAAGTCCGGGCCTGGGGACAGGTGGAGGGAGGTGCTGGAAACGCGATCCTGGCGCTGGGCAGGGAGGAGAGTTTTGGCACGGGGGAGAGGAGCGCAGGCAGCGAGCAGGAGGAGGAGGAGGAGGAGGAGGGGAAGGCCTCGGTGGGAGCCCGGGATAGCAGCGATGGGGGAGGGGAAGGAATGGTAAGTGAGACGGGCGGGCGGTGGCGGTGGCACAGGGACGGAGCGATGTCCGAGCTCCGCCGGACCCCGTCCCGCTGGGACCCCGCGGCCACGCGGCGGGCGGCGCTGCTGGGCCCCTCCGGAGCCGTCCCGCAGAGCCCCGCCAGGTTCGGGGGGCTCGGGAGGACCCCCCTGTCCGACACCTCCGCTCCGAGGTAGGTGGGGGTGCGGGGAGGGCTCGGGATGCGCTCTGTGCCCTGCGGGGTCCCCTCGCTTTTCCCACCGCGGTTCTGTCGGGATTCTTGCCCTGGGTTGGGGTGTGGGTTTACCTCCCATCCTTTCACCGCAGAAACGCAAGGAATAGGGAAAAACACACCCTTCGTGTTTATTTACAGGTCGAAAGAAACCGCAGGTAGGAGAGAAGGATTTCCCCTTCCATAGGATAGATACAAATATATAAAATATTTAAATAGAGATATTTATATAAAAATGTATAACTATATGAGAAGGGGCAGATAAACAGGCGCAGAGGTGGCAATGCTCTGCAGGAGAATTCCAGGACTGGTTTTGCTCATCAGTTCCTCGAGGGTCGCGATTTGTCATCCCCCCCACCCCAGCTCAGATGTGTCCAAGGTCCCGACTCAGGTGTTGGCTCATCAGCTCAAATCAGAGTTTATGGATCGCTCGATCCCGTTTCAGGCCCTCATTAGGAGAAGACGAATCGTTCTCTGGGGGATCCCACGTTTCCCAGCCCGTGGTAACCTGAACCCCCCGGTCACGGCCACTCCCTCCTGTCCCAGTTTGACCCAAGGACTCGGTGAAGTCTCAGGTGGCAACAGCCACGTTATGGACAACCCCATAACAAACCACATTTATTTCAATCACCGTTCCCATTTAACGCACGACCTCCAAACCTGCACGAAATATTCCTGTTTTATTTCGAGATGCAGGAGCCCAATCCCGAGCTTGATCTCTGTGGATTCGGGAACCTCACCCGCAGATCTCGATGAGGGCTGTGCATCCCCGTGCATTCCCTTTCCCCTGTTGCTTTTTATGGCCCCCGATGAGCCCTGGAGCTCAACCAGGTCATCTGAGTCCCCGAATGAAGTTTAGCGAGGCCTTTCCCGAGGGCTCAGATGGTTCCCTGGACCTGAGCCGGGAGCAGCTGCTCCACACCAGCCCCCAGCGCCAGCCCGGCCATAAATCAGAGCGGGCGACACCTCCGAACGGGAGCGCACCCCAAAAGATTTTCCTCTTCGCACCCCCCTGTTGAAAGGAGAAAGGAAAGAGCCGGGATTTGTCGGGAGCGGAGGGCAGGGACGCGGGGAGTGACCGGGGCGGCGCCGCCCCCGGGCCGGCGCAGCTCCAGGCGCTGCTGCCCCGCGCTCTGACAGCGCCGCCCGCCCGCAGGAGAGAGGCCATGGCCGCCGTGTTCCTGCCCGGCAACCTGCAGGACGAGGCCACCTGCTCCGTGTGCCTGGAGTTCTTCAAGGACCCGGTGTCCATCGAGTGCGGCCACAACTTCTGCCGCGCCTGCATCGTCAAGAGCTGGAAGGAGCTGGAGATGGATTTCCCGTGCCCGCAGTGCCGGGAGGTTTTCCAGCAGCGCAGTTTCCGCCCCAACCGGCAGCTGGCGAACATGTCCGAGATCATCAGCCAGTTCGCGCAGCGCGGGGCCAAGGGCGCGGCGGAGGACGGGCTGTGCCCCAAGCACCGCGAGGCGCTCAAGCTCTTCTGCAAGGACGACCGCAGGGCCATCTGCGTGGTGTGCGACAGGTCCCGCGAGCACCGCCCGCACGCCGTGGTGCCCGTGGACGAGGCTTCCGAGGAGTACAAGGTCCGTTCGTCCGTCCGTCCGTCCGGGAGACTCCCCGCGTTTGTCCCCGCGGTGTCACCGGGCTGTGCCGAGCAGCTGGCCTCCCAAAAAATCTCCTTTTCTGTGTCCCCCGGGGGTGTGCGCGCCCCTGTGCCGCGCTCCCCTGGGTTTTGGGGCGGAGCTGGGGCTGGGGGAGCTGCCGGAGGTGAGCGAGGCTGGTTAAAGATCTTTGCCTGGGGGGAGCAGGGCACGTCCCGGCCCCGTTCCCTTTTTGGGGAGGGGTCCTGGTGGTCCCTGGGGTGCAGCTGAGCCCGAGCGCGTCCATCCCACCCGAGAAAAGAGCGAACCCCGCGGGCAGAGGGAGGAGAAGCAGCACCGGCTGCATCCTCTTCTTCTGTTCCCAGGAGAAAATCCAGGAGCGCTTGGATTTCCTGAGGAAGGAGCGGCAGGAGCTGCTGGAGTTCAAAGTGAACGACGATAAGAAAACCCAGGAGCTGCTGGTGAGTGCCAGGATGGGGCGGTGGGGAAGTCTGGAGCGTCCCAAAAAGAGAAGGGGGTGATTTTCTCCTTCCCGCTGGCCGCAGCCATCAGCAGAGCTCGGGGATGCTGCTGAGGAATCTGAGAGCAGAGCTGGCTCCAGGCTCTCCTCCACCCTTCCTTTCCCTCAGCACATCATCGCTTGGCAGTAAAAGTGGAAAAAAAACAAACAAACAAACAAAAAAAAAAAACCAGACCACAGGAAATAATAATTCCTCCCCCAGACCATCTGAGGGACGGGGATTTGACTCTCCAACCCCCACGGCTTTTCCCCAGGAATGTCCCCTGCGATTCTCACCCCTCGCCAAACCCACCTCTCCCGAAAACCTCCTTTTGTTCCGTCCCCAGAAAACCATCGAGAGCGAGCGGCAGAAGCTGCTCTCGGACTTCGAGCGGCTGCGGCAGTTCCTGCACGAGCAGGAGCAGATCCTGCTGGGGCAGCTGGAGAAGATGGAGAAGAGCATCTCCCGGAGGCAGAACGAGAACATCACCGACCTCTCCAAGGAGATCACGCTCCTCAACAAGCTCATCACCGAGCTGGAGGAGAAAATCCAGCAGCCCATGCTCGAGTTCCTCAAGGTGAGGTGTCGGCTCAGCCTCATTCCTCCTTTTCAGGGCGTTTATTGATCCTGCAGAGGCGTTTTGGGGGTAAAAGTCATTTTTAACCCTGTCTTTAATGAGTTTAGGGAAGTGTTTGGGTGCTGAGGAACGCCTCGGAACAAAGTGACTTCTTCAACTTTAGTGATTTTTTTTCCCCTCCGTGAACTTGTCTGGACTTTTCCAGCACCCTCAAGTTGTTTTCAAGGCGTTCAGAGCTGAGTTAGACCAAACTCCTCTTTCCAGGCTGGGAAAACACCCCCGGGGTGCCCCAAATCCCCAAGTCCTCTTCACTCAAAAGGCAGGAGGGCCATGGGCGGCCTTTGGAGGGAATTTATCGAATTGAATTGAATTTATTGAATTGAGCAGACGGCGCTGGTGGCTCCCCCAGGCCTCACAGGGTTAATTCCCTCCCGGCTGCCTCCTGGGCCCTGTCAATATTTGCAGATGGTTTCGGGACTCGGCTGTGGGTGGGAACTCACCCCGCGTGCTCTCTGGTGCCCACGAGGAGCACCCGGAACAATGGTTGGTATTTGATTAAAAAGCAGGTTGGGAGCTCTGGGCAGGCTCCAGGCTCCTTTTTCCAGCCCCTGGGAGCTCTGTGTGGGCTCTGGAATGTGTTCGAAGGGCACCAGAACGGGCAAATAATGGCTCGGCTCGCTGCGTGTTTGCAGTGTTGCAATTTTACTGAGCGCGATTGAACCTGAAAGTGCCTCCAGGAACCACCCTGCCCGAGGGAAAAATCACTTCCGTGTCCACCTCAGGCAGGAGAGGCAGCCCAGGCTTTTCTGGGGGTGCTTAGAGTGTGGGGGTTCAGGAATCAGGGGCACAGGGAGTGAGAACTGCCCGGTTTGGGGCTCGGGGATCACTGGGAGGGGCACAGTGCCCGGTTTGGGGCTCGGGGATCACTGGGAGGGGCACAGTGCCCGGTTTGGGGCTCGGGGGTCACTGGGAGGGGCACAGTGCCCGGTTTGGGGCTCGGGGATCACTGGGAGGGGCACAATGCCCGGTTTGGGGCTCGGGGATCACTGGGAGGGGCACAGTGCCCGGTTTGGGGCTCAGGGATCACTGGGAGGAGCACAGTGCCCGGTTTGGGGCTCAGGGATCACTGGGAGGGGCACAGTGCCCGGTTTGGGGCTCAGGGATCACTGGGAGGGGCACAGTGCCCGGTTTGGGGCTCAGGGATCACTGGGAGGGGCACAGTGCCCGGTTTGGGGCTCAGGGATCACTGGGAGGGGCACAGTGCCCGGTTTGGGGCTCGGGGATCACTGGGAGGGGCACAGTGCCCGGTTTGGGGCTCAGGGGTCACATGGAGTGAGAACTGCCCGGTTTGGGGCTCAGGGATCACTGGGAGGAGCACAGTGCCCGGTTTGGGGCTCAGGGATCACTGGGAGGAGCACAGTGCCCGGTTTGGGGCTCAGGGGTCACATGGAGTGATAACTGCCCGGTTTGGGGCTCAGGGATCACTGGGAGGAGCACAGTGCCCGGTTTGGGGCTCGGGGATCACTGGGAGGGGCACAGTGCCCGGTTTGGGGTTCAGGGGTCACTGGGAGGGGCACAATGCCCGGTTTGGAGCTCAGGGGTCACATGGAGTGAGAACTGCCCGGTTTGGGGCTCGGGGATCACTGGGAGGGGCACAGTGCCCGGTTTGGGGCTCGGGGATCACTGGGAGGAGCACAGTGCCCGGTTTGGGGCTCGGGGATCACTGGGAGGGGCACAGTGCCCGGTTTGGGGCTCAGGGGTCACATGGAGTGAGAACTGCCCGGTTTGGGGCTCAGGGATCACTGGGAGGAGCACAGTGCCCGGTTTGGGGCTCAGGGATCACTGGGAGGAGCACAGTGCCCGGTTTGGGGTTCAGGGATCACTGGGAGGGGCACAGTGCCCGGTTTGGGGCTCGGGGATCACTGGGAGGAGCACAGTGCCCGGTTTGGGGCTCAGGGATCACTGGGAGGGGCACAGTGCCCGGTTTGGGGCTCAGGGGTCACATGGAGTGAGAACTGTCCGGTTTGGGGCTCAGGGATCACTGGGAGGAGCACAGTGCCCGGTTTGGGGCTCAGGGGTCACATGGAGTGAGAACTGCCCGGTTTGGGGCTCAGGGATCACTGGGAGGAGCACAGTGCCCGGTTTGGGGTTCAGGGATCACTGGGAGGGGCACAGTGCCCGGTTTGGGGTTCAGGGATCACTGGGAGGGGCACAGTGCCCGGTTTGGGGCTCAGGGGTCACATGGAGTGAGAACTGCCCGGTTTGGGGCTCAGGGATCACTGGGAGGAGCACAGTGCCCGGTTTGGGGTTCAGGGATCACTGGGAGGGGCACAGTGCCCGGTTTGGGGTTCAGGGATCACTGGGAGGGGCACAGTGCCCGGTTTGGGGCTCAGGGGTCACTGGGAGGGGCACAGTGCCCGGTTTGGGGCTCAGGGGTCACTGGGAGGGGCACAGTGCCCGGTTTGGGCAGCGAGACATTTTCAGGCCCCTCCCGTCCCTCAGCGCTTCATGTGAGACGGGCGGGACCCTCTCAGATGTGGCAGGGACACCCCAAAAACCTCCCCGAGGCTGCGAGGTGCCCGCAGGGGGGTTCACAGCAACAGTCAGACCCTGGGAGATGAGCTGAAGAGATTTTTGGGTTACCTGAGAGGTGGATCCAAATCCGGGATGGATCCACACCTGAGGGATGGATCCACAACAGGGATGGATCCACCCCTGGGATGGATCCACAACAGGGATGGATCCACACCTGAGATGGATCCACAGCTGGGATACATCCACACCTGAGCCATGGACCCACACCTGAGCCATGAACCCACACCTGAGCCATGGACCCACACCTGAGGGATGAACCCACACCTGAGCCATGGACCCACACCTGGGCCATGGACCCACACCTGAGCCATGAACCCACACCTGAGCCATGGACCCACACCTGAGCCATGGACCCACACCTGGGCCATGGACCCACACCTGAGCCATGAACCCACACCTGGGCCATGGACCCACACCTGGGCCATGGACCCACACCTGGGCCATGGACCCACACCTGAGGGATGAACCCACACCTGAGCCATGGACCCACACCTGAGGGATGAACCCACACCTGGGCCATGGACCCACACCTGAGCCATGGACCCACACCTGAGGGATGAACCCACACCTGATTGATGAACCCACACCTGAGGGATGAACCCACACCTGAGGGATGAACCCACACCTGATTGATGAACCCACACCTGAGGGATGAACCCACACCTGAGCCATGGACCCACACCTGAGGGATGAACCCACACCTGAGGGATGAACCCACACCTGAGCCATGGACCCACACCTGAGGGATGAACCCACACCTGAGCCATGAACCCACACCTGAGCCATGGACCCACACCTGGGCCATGAACCCACACCTGGGCCATGAACCCACACCTGAGGGATGAACCCACACCTGATTGATGAACCCACACCTGAGGGATGAACCCACACCTGAGGGATGAACCCACACCTGATTGATGAACCCACACCTGAGGGATGAACCCACACCTGAGCCATGGACCCACACCTGAGGGATGAACCCACACCTGAGCCATGGACCCACACCTGAGCCATGAACCCACACCTGAGGGATGAACCCACACCTGAGGGATGAACCCACACCTGGGCCATGGACCCACACCTGAGGGATGAACCCACACCTGAGGGATGAACCCACACCTGAGCCATGGACCCACACCTGAGCCATGAACCCACACCTGGGCCATGGACCCACACCTGAGGGATGAACCCACACCTGAGGGATGAACCCACACCTGAGCCATGGACCCACACCTGAGCCATGGAGCCACACCTGAGCCATGGACCCACACCTGAGGGATGAACCCACACCTGAGCCATGGACCCACACCTGAGCCATGGACCCACACCTGGGCCATGAACCCACACCTGAGGGATGAACCCACACCTGAGCCATGGACCCACACCTGAGGGATGAACCCACACCTGGGCCATGGACCCACACCTGAGGAATGAACCCACACCTGAGCAATGGACCCACACCTGAGGGATGAACCCACACCTGAGGGATGAACCCACACCTGAGCCATGGACCCACACCTGAAGGATGAACCCACACCTGAGCCATGGACCCACACCTGGGCCATGGACCCACACCTGAGGGATGAACCCACACCTGGACCATGGACCCACACCTGAGCCATGGACCCACACCTGAGCCATGGACCCACACCTGAGGGATGAACCCACACCTGAGCAATGGACCCACACCTGAGGGATGAACCCACACCTGAGCCATGAACCCACACCTGAGCCATGGACCCACACCTGAGGGATGAACCCACACCTGAGCCATGAACCCACACCTGAGCCATGGACCCACACCTGAGGGATGAACCCACACCTGAGGGATGAACCCACACCTGGGCCATGGACCCACACCTGAGGGATGAACCCACACCTGGGCCATGGACCCACACCTGAGGGATGAACCCACACCTGAGGGATGGACCCACACCTGAGGGATGAACCCACACCTGAGGGATGAACCCACACCTGAGCCATGGACCCACACCTGAGCCATGGACTCACACCTGAGGGATGAACCCACACCTGAGCCATGGACCCACACCTGAGCCATGGACCCACACCTGAGCCATGGACTCACACCTGAGGGATGAACCCACACCTGAGGGATGAACCCACACCTGGTGCCGCTCCCAGCCAGGTGTGGCGCACGGAACCCTCCGGGGTGCGGGCACTGGGATCTCACCCCGTCTCTCTTTTCCCTTCCAGGACGTGACCGCCACCATCAGCAGGTGCGGAACTCTGCCCCCTCCGCCCCCCGGGGGTCTCTGCGCCCCCCCGGCTGCCCCGGGAGCCGCCGCGGCGATGGAATTTCCGCCCGGGGCTCCTCCAGCTCCTCGGCAATCTGAATTTCAGTGTGTCTTTCACACCGGCTCTTCAAGGGTCAGGAGAGGCCAGAACCCCAAATTTCACACAGAGCTCCCCCAGAGCTGCACTCCAGGCACCACCAAAAATGACACTGGAGCACCTGCCAGGGAGGGGGAGGGTTTAACCCAAAAATATCAACCCAGGGGAGCCCCAAAATCCGCCCTAAATCCCAATTTCCTCACCGCGAGGAGAGGATTTAATTTAAATTCTTAAATAACTTAAGGAATTCTCCAAATTCTGCTGGGATTTAATTTCAATCCTTAAATAACCTATGAATTCTCCAAATTCTGCTGGGATTTAATTAAATTCTACAGGGATTTAATTTAAATTCTTAAATAACTTAAGGAATTAAACAAATTCTGCTGGGGTTTAATTTAATTTCTTAAATAATTTAAGGGATTAACCAAATTCTGCTGGGATTTAATTTAAATTCTTAAATTATTTAAGGGATTAACCAAATTCTGCTCGGATTTAATTTAAATCCTGAAATGATTTAAGGGATTAAACAAATTCTGATGGGATTTAATTTAAATTCTAGAATAAATTAAGGAATTCAACAAATTCTGCTGGGATTTAATTTAATTTCTTAAATAATTTAAGGGATTAACCAAATTCTGCTGGGATTTAATTTCAATCCTTAAATAACTTTGGGAATTAAACAAATTCTGCTGGATTTAATTTAAATTCTTGAATAACTTAAGGAATTCACCACATTTCTGAGGAAGTTTTCCCTTCCCCCTGGGCAGGAGCGATGATGTGAAGTGCCCCAAGCCCGTCCCCGTCTGCACCGACATGAAGACTCACGTCTGCAACTTCTCCCTCAAAACCGTGACCCTCGAGAAGGTCCTGAAGAAATTCCGAGGTGGGTGGGGAAGGTTTAGGAATAATCCCCAGGGATTAACCCTGCTGCCATAAAATCTTTAATTTCGAGGAGTTTCACGCTGAGGTTGCCAAGCCCTGCAGAGCAAGAAGGTGCTGAGAGAGCTGGAAAGGCAAAAATCCACCAAAAAGAGAAAAAAACCCATAAATTCTAAATGGGAATTACAGCCCGAGGCAGGAATTGTCTCAAAGGATTGCTCAGGGCGTGATAAATTTATTTTAAATGAATCCTGCGTGTTCTTCATGCCCAGAAGGGCGTTTTGGATGAAAATTAAATATATTTAATTAATTAATAATTTAATTATTATATTAATTATCAATATTAATAAATTAATTATTTAATTTAATTAACGGGATTCTCCCCGTTGTGCTGCTCCATCCTCAGCTCTGGCTGATATTTTGGGAGATTTGGGACCTCTGTTCTGTCTGGGTGTCACCTTTCACGTCCCTGTCTCTCTTTTCAGAGCACCTGCAGGACGAGCTGGGCCGAGGTGAAAAAGGTAAAAAAGACATTTCAGGCGCAGCACCCAGGGCAAAGACTCGAAATTGTGGTTGTATTTTGCAAAGCCAAAGAGAGGGGTGCGAAAAAAAAAAGAATAAAAAAAAAAAAAAAAAAAAAAAAAAAGAAAGAAAAAAAAGAAAGAAAAAAAAGAAAAGACACTCTAGATTTTTTCTTTTCTTTTTTTTTTTTTTTTCCTCCCCTTAATTTCTTCTCTCTCCATGATTTCCAGATCCAGCCTGCTCAGCTCCAGAGCCCAAAGCCGATTTTTGTAGCTGACGCCGGGGAGGATCTGACAGCCCAGCCAGGTCCTCTCTGCCTGTTTGCACTTAACACCCCCACAGACCTGAGAACTCAGATTAAATCCCAGCAGAATTTGGTTAATTCATAAGTTATTGAAGCAATTTAAATAAATCCCAGTGGAATTTGGTTAATCCCTTAAATTATTTAAGAATTTAAATTATACTCCAGCAGAATTTGGTGAATTCCTTAAGTTATTTAAGGATTTAAATTAAATCCAGCAGAATTTGGAGAATTCCTTAAATTATTTAGGAATTAAATTAAATCCCAGCAGAATTTGGTGAATTTCTTAAGTTATTTAAGAACTTATATTAAACCCCAGCAGAATTTTGTTAATCCCTTAAGTTATTTAATAATTTAAATTAAATCCCAGTGGAATTTTGTTAATCCCTTAAATTATTTAAGAATTGAAATTAAATCCCAGCAGAATTTGTTTAATTCCTTAAGTTATTTAGGAATTTAAATTGAATCCAGCAGAATTTGGTTAATCCCTTAAATTATTTAAGGATTTAAAATAAACCCCAGCAGAATTTGGTTAATTTATTAAATTATTTAAGGATTTAAATTAATTTAAAGGAAGGAAACACTAGGTAGATTAAAAACCCCCAAAATCGGCTGGTTCCAACCCATTTCCCCCAGAGTGGGCTCGTGGTGCCTTTGCTGACTACAACCACAATTGGAGGTCACTCGTTGCTTCCCCTGAGCCCGAGTTGGGAAAGGGGGACAAAAAGCTGTTGGGACACGTTTGCATGTTTGGTTTGGGCTGCTCCAGGTGGGGAGGTGCCCTCAGGCCGTGGCTTAAATAAAATTTGGGTGTTTCTGGGGTGGTTTGGGACCAAAATTCTGCGGTTTGTGATGCCAGGGGGTGCCGAGCTCACCCGCATGTGGATGAGCCAGAAACCGAGATAAAAAATCAATTTATGTGGAAAAAAATTTTCTTGGCCTAAGGCCCCTCTTTGCTGTTGTTAACTGGGATTATCTGCATGTGCTTTTTGAGTTTTCCTTGCTCCTGGTGGCCTCGTGGTGCTGTCACCCCATTTCTCAGCAGGCGCAGCATGAGCTCCAGCCCTCCCTCGAGGGATTTGGGGTGTCGGTGTGGGGTGGGGTTACGGGGGCCAGGCTGGGATTATTGAGGTCCAGCCTGGCCCAGAAATCAATAGCCCCACTGTCAATTGGATTTGGCTCAGAAATCAATAACCCCACCATAAATTGGGTTTGACCCAGAAATCAATAACCCCACTGTAAATTGGGTTTGGCTCAGAAATCAATAATTGGGTTTGGCCTAAAAATCAATAACCCCAACCAGAAATTTGGATTTGGCTCAGAAATCAATAACCCCACCATAAATTCGGTTTGGCCCAGAAATCAATAACCTCCATCATAATTTGGGTTTGGCCCAGAAATCAATAACCCCCAGTGTACATTGAGTTTGGCTCAGAAATCAATAACCCCACCATAAATTGGGTTTGACCCAGAAATCAATAACCTCCATCATAATTTGGGTTTGGCCCAGAAATCAATAACCCCCAGTGTAAATTGAGTTTGGCTCAGAAATCAATAACCCCACCATAAATTGGGTTTGGCCCAGAAATCGATAATTTGGTTTGGTTAAGAAATTAATAACCCCACCATAAATCTGGTTTGGGCCAGAAATCAATAACCGCACTTTAAATTGGGTTTGGCCTAGAAATCAATAATTGGGTTTGGCCCAGAAATCGATAACCCCCACCATAAATTTGGTTTGGTCTAAAAATTGATAACCCACACCTTAAATTTGGTTTGTCTATGGAACCGATAACCCCCACTGTAAATTGGGTTTGGCGATAACTCAACCGTAAATTGGGTTTGGCTCAGAAATTGATAACCTGTAACTGTAAATTGGGTAACACTGTAAATTGGGTTTGGCGATAACCCCAGTATAAATTGGGTTTGGCCTAGAAATCAATAACCCCACTTTAAATTTGGTTTGGCCTAGAAATCAATAATTGGGTTTGGCCTAAAAATCGATAACCCCAACCGTAAATTTAGTTTGGTGATAACCCCACCGTAAATCAGGTTTGGTGATAACCTCACCCTAAATTGGGTTTGGTGATAACCCCACCGTAAATCGGGTTTGGCAATAACTCCAGTGTAAATTGGGTTTGGCTCAGAAATCGATAACCTGTAACTGTAAATTGGGTAACACTGTAAATTGGGTTTGGCGATAACCCAATCATAAATCGGGTTTGGCCATAACCCCACCATAAATTGGATTTGGTGATAACCCCACCATAAATTGGATTTGGTGATAACCCCACCATAAATTGGGTTTGGTGATAACCCCACCATAAATTTGATTTGGTGATAACCGCAGTGTAAATTTGATTTGGTGA
>NC_079358.1:4461788-4503659 GCF_029582105.1 Oenanthe melanoleuca
GTCCTGCAGCACCACGTCCAGGCACTTCTCGTCCGTCAGGGGCAGGAAGAACTCGGCGTCGTTGTTCCAGGTGTAGGAGGCCAGGATGACGCCCACGCCGCTGGAGAAGTTGTGGCTGGGGTAGTAGATGAAGCGGGAGGGGCGGTCGGTGACCGAGTGCCCCCCGCGGATCCCGTCCTTCTCCCAGAACTTCTCGGAGCAGGCCAGGATGATTTTGGAGGCGCTGGCGTAGTTGATGGAGCGCAGGGCGTGCGCCTTGGCGGGCGACAGCGGCGGCAGGAACTGGATGTGCCTCGTGGCTTTGGCGCTGGAGGTGACGAGCACGTAATCCGCCGTGAGCACGGTGGGGGCCAGCGTGTCGGGAGCGCGGAAGAACACCCGGACCTTGTCGCCCTTGGCCATGATCTTCTCCACAGTGCAGTTGAACCGGACGACGTTGGGCAGCGCCTTGTGGAAGGCTCTGGGCAGTTGGTCGAACCCGCCGGTGATTTCATCAAAGCTGGGAGGAAGGAGAAGGAGGCGTGGGAGGGATGCCGGGGTTTGGGGACTGTGAAAACCTGAGCTCTTCTGGAGGCACCAGCAGAGCCTGGAGCCCCATGAGTGGCTCCAGGCTGGAATCACTCTGGCGCTTCCTGCTGTGGGAACGGGGCTGGGCTGCAGGGACAGCACTCACCTCTCGTCAGAGAAGACGCTGAAGTCCCACAGCGAGGCGAGGAAGGACAGGTAAAACCCCGAGTCCTCATTCAGCAAGTCTCCGATCATGTCCACAGCTCCTCGGCTCAGCCCCCCCACCTTGATCAAATATTCCTGGAGATCCCAGGAGGAGACACAGCCTGAGGTCGTTACCTCGGTCAGGCTCCATTGGAGCTGCGCTGGCCCCTTCCTCAGCATTTTTTAAGTACAAGGGATCATTTATAAGGGAAGAGCATCCAAAAGGTGACAAAAGATGGGATTAGAGTGACACAGACAAACCCTTCTCCAAGCAGGGAGAGCAGGTTAATTATCAAGAGCTGGGATTAAATTTGCCCTTGAGCCCCAGCCCATTACCTTGGTGGAGAAAGAGTCGTGTTGAGCCAGATACTTCCTGCAGTCAGTGGTCTGGAATTTCTTAAAAGCCTGGAGAAGAAACATGGATACTTTCACTGGAAAAAAAATCCATTTCCCAAAGTGCTGCCCAAAATTCTCTCAGGATTTCAGCGTTTGGCAACCCTGGAGCTTGTGGACATTAAATTTCAGGCAGCTGTGCCTTGGTGTGGAATTTTCTGCTCATCCAAGTCCTGGTGGACTCCTCCCAAAGGATTTCTTGGGCGGTTTTGCAACTTGTTTCTGAACAAGCCTCTCTGCTTTTCACTCCAGAAGGACCCTGCTCCTCCCCAGTTTAGGGCTGAGTTCCCAGTTCAGGGCCACGTCTCAGGGTTCGGGTGAGGACACGGGACACCCTCGTACCTTGTCCAGGACCTGTCGGTAGAGCTGCACGGCGCTCTTGCCCCTCTCCGACGGGCTCACCGTGTAATTCAGGATGTCGGGGTTCCTGCCGACCTCCTCGGCCCGGACCCGAGCTCCCCTCAGGAAGTACCAGGTGTTGTTGTCGCTCTGGATGAAGGGGTTCAGCTGCAGGTTGAACTGGCGGATGAACTCGCGGACGAGCCTGGGCGGAGGGCGGAGCGGTGGAGCCACGAGCCAGCGCCAGCCCCCGGCTCTGCCGGCGCAGCTCTGTCCCCTCGGCGGGGATGTTGAACCCAGGGATGGTCCAACCCCAAACCTGGTCCCTCACCTGCCCATGGGCTCACCTGTGCTTGCCTGGCAGGCGCATGGGCCCCAGCTCCACGTACCAGTCCTGTCCCTCGGGGCGGTGCGTCCGGATGCGCCCCCCGACCCAGCTGCTCCTTTCCAGAATGGTGACCTGAAAACAGCAGGGGGAGGTCGGGAGTGCTGGGGAAATGGCTTTTTTTGAAGGGAAACACCCCAAAAACAAGGTCCAGAGGGTAGGACAGGTCCCCTCCGGCTGACAAAGTGGATCCAAGCCCTTCTCTGCTGGCCAGGACACCTCTGCCCATGGGGCAGTTTCTCATTTCCCAACTCCTGGGCTGCGTTTGGGCACCAGCTCAGGTGAGAAGGTTCTCGTGGCAGTTCAGGATAAATCAGGGCTTTGAAAGCAGCACCAATCTGTCCCTCCATGCCTTGGGAACCCTCTTTGGGGACTCACAGGTGCCTTGGGGTGGTTTGGGAGCCCCTGGAGTTTCTGCTGCCCTGGGGACAGAACGCAAAGGGCTCGTTTGATTCGCAGGGACCAATGCCAGGGGAAATCATTGGAGACAAATCTCCTTCCCTTCCTTCTTCCACCACTGTGGCTGACCCTCAGCAACCTGGAAGACCTTCAGAGGAGGGAAGCAGAGCCGCGTGGGATCCCCACCTCGTGCCCAGCGTCCCGCAGCAGCTTGGCCGCCGTCAGCCCGCCGATGCCCGCGCCCACCACCACCACGTGCGCCGGGCGAGCCGCGGGCTCCAGCCCGCCCCGGGCGATGCCCAGCAGCTCCTCGTAGTCTTGGTCGCGGAGACAGTACTCAGGAAAGCAGGGAAAGCGCTTGGCGCTCAGGACACCCGCCAGCAGCAGGATCTGGAAGAGGACTGGGAAGAAGAGAAGAGAAGAGAAGAGAAGAGAAGAGAAGAGAAGAGAAGAGAAGAGAAGAGAAGAGAAGAGAAGAGAAGAGAAGAGAAGAGAAGAGAAGAGAAGAGAAGAGAAGAGAAGAGAAGAGAAGAGAAGAGAAGAGAAGAGAAGAGAAGAGAAGAGAGGAGAGGAGAGGATGAGGCGGCGTTGGCACTCCAGGTCGTTCCTGGCTCCAAGGATGTCGATATCCAAGAGCTAAAAGGAGGAACTGGGGTGGTTGTGAAATCCCTGGCAGCATGGAGGGCGTCAAGGGGTGTCAGTGACGGCGATTCCCGCTTTCTAAGAGAAACCAACCCCCAGATGATTTTTTAGTTCTCCACATTCACGTTCTGCTTGTACAGCTGCTGTCGTGAGTTCCCGAAATGACTTTGACCTCCTAGGAATAACCCCCAAAGCCTCCAAGCACAGTAGTTAGTGTCACTCATGTGCAAAGAATCAAGTTGTTGTCCCCAGTGACCTTCCCCATGCCTGGGTAATTCGGGGAGTTTTTATGTGAAGGGTGGAGGGAAAAGAGAAGATTGGGCAGATGGATCTGACTTGCACAGACAGGAGAGAGAGAGATAAAATTTCACAGAAATATGGACAAGTTAGAGGGATGAAGAGAGATGGGATTTACCTTCTTCAAAATTCCCTAATTAAATTTTTTCTATTTAATTTTAGAGAAAGGAATTTTACTCTCCTTCAAAATTCACTCCTCTAAAATTTCCTCCTTTAAAATCCCCTCATTCTAAAAATCCCTCCCAATTTAAAATCCTCTCCTTTAAAATTATTGTGTCTTTGGGATGCCCACAGGGAGCAGCAAACAGACCCAAAATGACCATTTCCACCAGAACAGACACAACATTATTTAACATTTTCACAGTGAAAAAAACCCACACTCTGTCCCGTCCCACACCCAACCCCCCTCGGGATTTTCCTAGTTTTGGTTTCTGTTTTTCAAAATAACTGAAGATAAACTTTCGTTTTCTTTTCCTTCTCCTGACTGCTGTCAATTTTCTTGCAGGAAAAAGCAAAAAGCTTTGGAGACCCTGCTTTGTGTAATTCTCACTGGAATTGCTGGAAGATGCTTGGGAATTGTGGGGTTATTATCAGGATCTGCCAGGGATCACCCAACACCTGAGGCAGGTGTTTCCACAGCCCCTTGAGCTGATCTGGGCACCAGCCACGAGTGTAAAAAATATTTAGGAAGAACCTGCTCCAGCTGTGCTCTCAGCAGTGGGATGAGGTTGGATTGACCTGCCCTGATCACAGAACCATCACGGCTGGACTGGGAAAGAACCTTTGGATCATTTGGGGCATCAAACCCTGGGAGCAGCTCTGGGAGGTGTCAGGGGTCTCCACCTTCCATCAGGTGTTTTTGGGGAGATGTGGAGAAAATACCATTGGAGCATGGAGACTCCCAGCCTGTGTTTCCTGAAAAACCAGGTTTGGAGGGAGCTCTCCCCCTGCCCACGGTCCAGGTGACCAAGGGAGGTTTGTGGTGCCAAGAGATGGAACCAGTTGGAGCCAAAACACCAAACCCAGACACCAAAGACGAGGGAAAAGCCCCACGGGGAGCTCAGGGTTGAGGGGACGAGTCACTCACCAGTCCCAGCCATCGCTGCAGGGGGAAGATGAATCCTCTGCTGAGATTGGAATTCATTTTATACCCTGGCTTACGCAAAAAAAAAAAAAAAAGAACCTGATGCTTCAAAAAAAAAAAAAAAAAACCAAACCTCTGCCAGTCAGTGCAACCCGGAAGGGATTTGTCACTAGAAGGGGAACCAGCAATTGAGCGCTGTCAGTTCCTCTGCAGTTTGCTTTTTTTTTTCCTCCTTTACTCACTAGAGTGAAGTCCACTGCATGTTCTGGGATGTTCCATGTTTACCCCAGCACGGTGACCACACCCTGCTCCACCAAAGACCAAGTTCCCAGAAGGGAACAATCAGGTTTGTTTTTTTTTTCCTGGTATTGCACAAAGGCCACTGAAATCTCAATCAACCATCACAGGGATCCTTCTGAACCCCGTGGAGACCTTGAGCTGGCATTCAATACCACTTCAGGGATGAAAGTGGACATTTCCTGGGAAAATTCATCCCCTGGATGCTCTTGGGTGTTGACAGTTTTGGCTTGATCTTGTCTCCATTAGAATAGAGGGGATGAAGAATTGTTTGGGCGGGAAGACGACCATAAAGATCATTGAAATGACAAAAACTGGGTGTTTTTCTATAAATGAGACCAGCATTTTTGCAGAATGGAGAGCCTGGGCTTGCCAAAGCACCATCAAGTCATCTGAGGAAGCATCTCTTCATTCTTGGACCGAGAGCTCGAGTCTCCTGCTCAGAGCCCTCCCTGGGTTCAGTCTCCACAAAACTAAATCATAAAATACCTCAGGATGGAGGAACATTCAGTCCAACAAAACTTCTGTGGAATTTGGAGATTCATGACAAGGGTCTTTGTGGTTTGCATTCATGGGGTCTGGTTTAGCTGGAACTGTGACACAGAAACTGGGGGCTTGTAGTGCTGTGCTCGAGGGATTTCCTTTTGTGGGCTTTGCCCAGAATTTTGCTTTTTGGTGGAGTGTGGAGGTGTTTTTGTGGTCCCTGCAGGATTCCCAGTACCCAGTACGTTCCTGGTTGTGCTGGTTTGGGGGTTAAAAAACCAGCAGGGGGAATTAACCCCACACAAACACCTTGTGAGGCATTTTGAGTCATGGTTACAATTGAATAGGAAAATTACATTTAATGCAACGGATACAGGAAATTACAACTTTAAATTAAAATTAACTTTAAATTTAATGAAAGCCACAGAGTACAGCCTGTCACCTGTGAGTCAGGGCGGTGGCCAGGACTGATTAAGCAGGAGTTTCAGTGCTGGTTCAATTTTAGCTGGTGGCCCTGTGGAACCTCTGGATCCCCTCTGGACCCACCCCGTGGTCGTGTCCGAGCACTCAGACCCTCAGAGATCAGATGTGTGCAGACCCAGGGGTCCATCCCCCAGGGCAGGGAGTTTCACAATGAAGTGATGCAATCCCATGAGTCATAAAATGTTTTTGGGGCCTTGATGGTTCTTGGTGGCAGAGATGACCCTGTCCAAATGGGTATCACTCTGCTGTCATGGTGACAAACACCTTTGGAAAGTTTCCTTTTAAGAAAAACTGAAGGACTGAAGGTTTGTCTTCATTTTTTTTTTTTTTTTTTTTTTTTTTTTTTTTGAGCATGTCTCCATTTCACCAGTTGGACTGGGAAGGTGAAAGTTTCATTTTTTTGGGAAAAAGTACCCCTTGGTTTGGGTGTGGTTTTATGTTTTATAATTTGTGGTTCGCTGGTTGTCCTCCAGCGGGGTGTCAACGCTAAACTTCCAAAACCACAGATTTTCTCCATGTGGAATAACAAATCCCGAGGGATTTGGGAATTGCTCAATGAATCTGGCAGGGACACAGATTGCCAGCAGAGAGTTTGGAGTGAGGGCAGCTCACATTGTCCTGAGGAGGTTTCACCTTGTGCTGATAAGACCTGGATTAATGCGAGTCCCAACGAGTCGTTTTGGGATCAGCCTCAATGATGAGGATTTATTTTCTGGGCATCAGCAATGCACCAGTTGCAAAATTTGTCCCTCCCATCTCCCCATTCCCACCTGCTGATTCCCTGAAGTTACGGGAAGGTGAATTTCCGCCTGTTGCATCACGAGGCAGGGATGGTGATTTCTCTCCAAATCGCTGTTTTCTGGTTTTAAAGTTGACTTTTCTTGATGGAAGGAGTGGGGGGAAAAGGTGGGATTTCATTCCACGTGTTGTGTGGGACATCCTGCGTGTGCTGGAATGGAATTATCAGTGGAGTGTCCACCTGGCAGCGTTTCCTGCAGAGATGAAAAATACAGTGCATATAAAGCACAGGGAAGGATTTATTAAGGAGGTAATTAGCTTTAATGAGTCTCTGGGCCGGCAGGCACAGCTTGGAGAGCTGTGGGCAGGGCCTGCTGAGGAAAGATGCCCTTTCAGAGCATTTTCTTGTCCTTCACTTCCTGCTCGCCCAGAGGATTCCCAGGCACAAACAAAATAAAACTTTTGGGATTGAGGGGGATAATTAAGAAATGAATGCACCAGGGAGGAGTTTATTGGGTGAAACTGCCCAAAACTGGGGTTCTCCTCATGGCAAGGATGTGGAGCTGATGGAAATTCAGAGGGGGCCACAGAGACACTCCCAGGCTGAGGAAATCGGGGTTCTCTCAGAGAACTGAAGGTTCCTGACTGGGGTGATCTTACTGGGGCTTCCAGCGTTTGGAGGGAGTGGATATGACAGGGACAAATTTTTATCAGGTTTAAGAAAAGTAAAAAAAGACAGAAAATCGCATTAAAAAAATGAGTTTTTATGAAAAACTTTTACTCGTGGAGTTGTTCCAAGCAGACCACTTGGAGTTGTGGGGGGAGAAAAGCCCCTTGTTCTCACCAGGTTTTCCAGGCAGAAAATACAAATTCCTTCCTGCCTGCTGCTGACTGGGGGGATCCCAGAAAACCCTCACACATTCCCAGTGTCATGTGTCTGATTTGTGCTAATTAAATTGTAACAGTATTAGCAAAATGGTTGTTTTATAATTAATAGAAAATGTGCATTTAATTGTTATGAAGCAAAAGGGATGAAGGAAATGGTTAAACCAAGCAGATGGAATCATCCTCCAGGTTTGGTGGCAGTGAAGACAGGAAGGGTTTTGGTCTAAGAACTGCACCTAGAAATAAAACTTTTGACCTTGAATTGGGCCAAACCATTCCAGGCACTGGTCATTGCAATAAGGCCAGTTGTGGGAACATAAATTATGTAACTCTAAGCTCAGTGTGCCTGTGCTACCTGCAAGGTCAGACAGTGAACACTGAGGAAGACCCAGAGCCTTCATCAGAAACAAGAGAGACCCCTGATCACTGGTGATGCATGTGCAACCCAGCATAGATTTTAGGAATAGAAACTAGGAGGAGCTTTCTAGAAGATTCTGTATTTATATGTATTAATAAACATAAACAAACAAACTAACTAACTAACAAATAAATAAATAATAAATAACATAAATAAAATAAATGAAATAAATAAAATAATAAAATAAAGTAAATAAAAAATAAAATAAAATAAAATAAATTAAAAATAAAATAAATAAAATAAATAAAATAATAAAATAAAATATAAAATTAAATAAATGAAATAAATAAATAAATAATAAAATAAAATAAAATAAATAATAAATGAAATAAAATAAAATAATAATATAAATAAAATAAATAAATAAAAAATAATATAGATAAAAATAAAATAAAATTTATAAAAATATAAAATAAAATAAAATAAATAAAATAAAATAAAATAAATATTAAAATAAAATAACATAAATAAAAAATAAAATAAAATAAAATAAAATAAAATAAAATAAAATAAAATAAAATAAAATAAGTGAGATTTTTAGCTTGACAGATTTGGTACTGTGTGAGAGGAAGGGCCCCACTTGTACCTCCAGCTGAGGTACCCCCGGTCGGTTTTGCTTATGCTTTATTCGAACCAAGCCTCGATTATACTAAATTACTCACTGCCAAATTTTGTATCTACTTAAATCTATGTAACTAACACATCTTGATTGTATTTATTTATATACAATTGCTGTTATTAATAAATTGCTGCTAAATTTAACCTGGTTGTTTTAATCAATTGGACAAACCGAACAATCCCCCATATTATAACCAGCCCTCGATCCATCCCCGCTGTATCCCAACCCCCGAACCCCCCGGGTCCCGGGGAGGTTCCGGAGGCTCCGCGGAGGTTGGGCCGGGGCTGCCTTTCCTCTAGAGGGCTCCGGGAAGCCCGAGCTGCTTCTTGGCCGCTCCTTTCTCTGCCGGATACCGCCTTGGGCTTCCGGAGCGGAGCCTCCATTGTGTCCTGCGGGACAGGCTCGGTGGCGCTGGGCGTGCAGGGGTCCGGGCATCGCCCCCTCCCCGCAGCGCCGAGGAGGAGCCGGGGGAGCAGAGCCGGGCCGCAGGTACCGCAGCGAGAGGGGTTAGGGCATGATCCCGGCAGCGGCAGCGCCTCTGCGGGGAGGAAGGGTGGAGAGGGATGAGGATGCTCCTGGGATGCGGCCCCACCGCTGATTCCCGGGAAATGGGAGCAGGGAGGCAGAGCTGTTGTGGGATGGGGTCTGCCAGAAGGGCGGGGGGCAAAGCAGGGACCCTCCTGTTCCCGCATCGCTGTGGGGACGCTCAGGAGCAGGAGGGGCTGTGAAAACCCGATATGCCTCGGAGCGACCACAGGAAAAGCATCAAATCTCGAGCAGGGAGCGCCGTGTGCGGGAAATCCTTGATTTCAAGGGATTTCTCCCTCCTGCAGGGGATTTTGGGGAGTGCCGAAGGAGGAACCCGCGTTGTCCCGGTGCTTCCTCCGGCCATGGAGCCGTGGGTGCTGCTGGACCCGCGGCAGAAGGCTCTGTACCTCGATGTGATGCACGAGAGCTACGAGACCCTTATGGCCTTGGGTAAGGACACCCCACAAATCTCCTTTTCCCCGCTGTTTATGCCCCGATCCTTTCCTTGCTCTATGCAAAGCAGTTTGGGAAGAGGGATCTGGACAAGATTCCAGAAGGGTTTCCCCAAGTCCCAGCCCTCTTCTTACTTCTTTTTCTTCAGGAAAATGTTATTGGTCTGTCATAATTTAAACTGAAAATTCTGGTACTGGAGTGTCCTTGGCATCTCCACATTTCCAGGCCAAACTGGGATCAGCTCCTTGTTGTTTCTCTCTTCTTCCTCTCTGGAAGAACAAGATTTTTAAGGGCAATCTTGTTGTTGCTCCATTGTTTTAAATCCTACCCCTGCTCCAGTCAGGGCCACGCCTTCCCCTTTTCCTCCTCCTCCTGTTTCGCAGAAGCTCAGGGGATGGGGAGTGAAAAAGTGAAATTTTAAAGGAGAACGCATGTTTTGAATCCTGCTCCTCACACTTTCGCCTTTTGCTGTTCCTCCCCTTTCCCAGCAGCTCAGGGGCTGGTGAATGAAAAGGCCGCGGAGAACGGAGCGTCGGAGAGCGGCGCTGGGCTGGCTCCGCGCTCATCCCGCAGCCCGGAGCAGGAGAAGCCCCTGGGCTCCAACAGGCGCAAAGCGAAGCGCCCAGACCGAGCCGCGCCCCCCGCGGCCCCCAAGCCCCCCGTGCTCCCCCGGCTCGGCTGTGCCAAGCCCCTGCGCGGGAAGGGACCGGCCCGCGAGCGGCCCTTCGGCTGCGCCGACTGCGGGAAGAGCTTCCCGTGGGCCTCGCACCTGGAGCGGCACCGGCGCGTGCACACGGGCGAGCGGCCCTTCGGCTGCCCCGAGTGCGGCGAGACCTACAGCCAGAGCTCGCACCTGCGGCAGCACCGCCGCACGCACGCCGGCGACCGCCCGCACAAGTGCGGCGACTGCGGCAAGCGCTTCGCTGCCGCGGCCGAGCTGGCGGCCCACGGCCGCGGCCACGCCGCCGACAAACCGCACAAGTGCGGGGACTGCGGGAAGGGCTTCGTGTGGGCGTCGCACCTGGAGCGGCACCGGCGCGTGCACACCGGCGAGAAGCCCTTCGAGTGCCCCGAGTGCGGCGAGGCATTCAGCCAGGCCTCGCACCTGGCCAAGCACCGCCGCAGCCACTCGGGCGAGCGGCCGCACCGCTGCCCGGCCTGCGGGAAGACCTTCTGCCAGAGCTCCGACCTGGCACGGCACCGGCGCGTGCATCTGGGCAGGAAGGCCCTGCGCTGCGGGGACTGCGGGAAGCTGTTCCGGGCAGGGCCGGCGCTGGCGCGGCACCAGCGCTGCCACGGCCGGGAGCACTCGCACCGCTGCGCCGACTGCGGGAAGGGCTTCGTGTGGGCGTCGCACCTGGAGCGGCACCGGCGCGTGCACACGGGTGAGCGGCCCTTCCCCTGCAGCAGCTGCGGCGAGCGCTTCACCCAGAAGGTTCATCTGCTGCAGCACTGCAAGACGCACTCGCCAGAGAGGCCCTACAAGTGCGGCGACTGCGGGAAGCGCTTTGGGGAAGCGCCGCCGTTCCTGGCGCACCAGCGCGGCCACGCCGTGAACAAGAGCCACACCTGCGGCGACTGCGGGAAGGGCTTTGCCTGGGCCTCCCACCTGGAGCGGCACCACCGCGTGCACACCGGCGAGAAGCCCTTCGAGTGCCCCGAGTGTGGCGAGGCGTTCAGCCAGGCCTCGCACCTCGCCAAGCACCGCCGCAGCCACCTGCCCAAGGCCGTGCGGCCGTCGCCCCTCGCCAGGACGCGGCTCGCTGGGGACACGCCTGGAGCGCACAGCGGTGAGGACCCCAAAGGACTGACACCCCCCTCAGTGTGATGGAGAGACAAGAGGGGAAACTTGTCTTGGAGACAAGCCAAGGGACACCAAGTAACAGGGGTGGGAGACAGGGGTGCTTTGTCATGGCACAGGGTGGCATTTATCTGCCCTGGTGTCTTCCCCCAGCAATGGGTGAGCGTTGCACCTGCTGCAGTCCAGACCCCAGAAAAGGGACAACCTGGGGGAGAAGGAGCCTATTCCCGAAGGAAAGGGTGCTTGGCTCCATCGGGGAAGGGTGGGGGAACCAGGGCTGGTTCTGATGTGAAAATCCAGTGGTGTTGTGCCCACTTGGTGCTGCCAGCGGATGGGAGAAGGGGATGGAGATGCTCAGGGTGAGCAGGAGGTGCTGCAGGGCAGGAATAAACTGGGAGCCCCACATCTCATGGACAGCTGTGTCTCTTTGTGCTCTAATGCTTCCCCTGCTCCAGGCAGGAAACCTCACAAGCAACAACTTCTTCTCCAGAGACAAAACCACATGGACAGACATGGCGGGGTTTTGCTTTTTGGCTCGACTGTTTTCTCCTTTATTAACTGTCACTCTAAGCCCAGGAAACATGGCCTGGCTTCTCCAGCATTCCCACCTTAATGCATCACAACCTGTCCTAGACCCTCAGCAGAGTCTGGGGAGGTGCCAGCAGTGCTTGTGATGGGTACAGATCCCCAGGGCTCTTTTCCCAACTGTTGAGCCTCAAAAATCCCATGGCGTGGTTTCACCCTGCCACACACCCAATTGTGTCCCCATCTTTTACCCCCCTACTAGTAGGGCAGATGATGAGGAGGGATTGTAGGGAAAAACTGTCTCCCCACCACCCCAAATGATATCCACCTCTCCCCTAACCCACCCTCAGCCTCTCCTATCCCTTCTCTCCCTGTCTCCTCCCAAAACCCTCTTTGCAGGCACGGCTGCCCTTCCCTGTGTCCCCTTCCCACTGTGTCTCCCCACATCCCCACACTGACCCTCATTCTGGGGTATCCTGGGCCCCCTAAACCCTCTCCCATGCTGGGGTAGGAGCACAGACCACCATCCCAACTTGGCCCCAGAAGAGGAGGGGGACTGAGCACCCCAGCCCCTCCTCAGGCGCTGGGAGGAGGAAGGGACAGCCAGGGCTCTGTTGGGGCTGTGGCATTGCCCTGCAGGCTGTCCCCCTCAGCAGAGCTGGCCTCCTCAGGCCAGAGCTCAGGGGATGTGCCCGTCCCCCCTCGTGCTTCCCCCTCCCAGCAGGCGGGCGGCAGCAGGGACAGGGGGCTGCGGGCGCCGTGCAGGCGCTGATGGGCCGCCAGGGCCACGCCAGGCCCGCAGGCCTTGCCGCAGTCGGGGCTCCTCTCGGGGCTGCTGTGCTGAGCGTGGGCGCGCTGGTGCCGGGTGCGGTGGGAGCTGCGGCCGAAGCGCTTCCCGCAGTGGGCGCAGGGGAAAGGCTTCTCCCCCGTGTGCGTGCGCTGGTGCCGCTTGTAGTGGGAGCTCCAGGAGAAGCCCTTCCCACAGAGCCCGCACTGGAACGGCTTCTCGCCGCGGTGCAGCCGCCGGTGCCGCTCCAGCCCGGCCGGGGAGCCGAAGCCCTTCCCGCACTCGGGGCAGGCGTGGGGTCGGCCGGGCTGGGCGCCGTGGGCGCGCCGGTGCGCCAGCAGCGTGGAGCTGGCGGCGAAGCTCTTGCCGCAGTCGCCGCAGCGGAAGGGCCGCTCGCCCGTGTGCACTCGCCGGTGCCGCTCCAGGTGGGAGCTTACGGCGAAGCCGCGGCCGCACTCCCCGCAGCGGAACGGCTTCTCCCCGGTGTGCACGCGGCGGTGCCGCTCCAGGTGCGACAGCCACCGGAAGCTCTTCCCGCACTCCCCGCACGGGTACGGTTTGGCCGCTCCCTCTGCGGCCGGCCTTGCATCGCCGGTGTCGCCGGGCGGCTGCACGTGGCTGCGCTGGTGCTTGGCCAGGGCTGCGCTGCAGCGGAAGCGGCGTGGGCACCGCGGGCAGGGGAGCAGCCGCCCGGAGCCGTGCACACGTTGGTGTTTGAGCAGGCCCGAGCGGCTGCTGAAGCACTTCCCACACTGCTCGCAGCTGTGGGGCCGCGGTGCAGGGTCGGTGCCGGCCAGCGGGGTCTGCGTGGCCTTGTGCTCGAAGTGCCGCGGGTCTGTCCGGTGGTTGAGGCTCTTCCCGCGGTCGGCACATTTCCGCGGGGCCGGCGGTGGCTCCTGTGCTGCCTGTGCACCCTCCTCATCCCCAGCGGTGACGGTGGTGACAGGGGTGGTGAGATGCGTGCGCATGTGCCGCTGCAGGTGGGAGCTCCAGGCGAAGGCCTTGCCGCACTCGCTGCACTCGAAGGGCTTCTTGCCCAGGTGGCTCTGCTGGGGCCAGGCCAGTGCCACGGTGTCGGCACAGCTGCGGCCGCAGTCGGGGCAGCCGCAGGGCCGCTCGCCCGGGTGCACGCTGAGCTCGGGGCGCTGGGTGAAGCCCTTCCCGCAGTCGGGGCAGCCGCAGGGCCGCTCGCCCGGGTGCACGCTGAGCTCGGGGCGCTGGGTGAAGCCCTTCCCGCAGTCGGGGCGGTCACCGCTGTGCATTTTCCGGTGCTTCACCTGGGCTGATTTGTGGCTGAAGATCTCCCCGCACTCGCTGCCGGTGTTGGCAGCGTGGGTCTCGCCCTGGCTCACTAGGAGCTGGGCCTGCTCCTTGCCCGTGTTGGGCTTTTCCTCAGCAGGTTCTTCCTGCCCTGCTCCTGCTCTATGCTCTGTAGGTAGAGACAGCCAGACCAAAAAGGAAAGGAAAACCAAAAAATAAAGTTACTAATGAATGTGCTGGGTTGGAAACGTTCCTTTATTTGACATTCCTTTGTTCAATGCTGAAGGTTCATTGGGATCACTCCAGCAAAAGTACTGTAAGTTTGAACTATTTGTATATTTTAGCAGAAAAAGGAATTAGCACTCATTGCCTCACAAGGTATGTAATCTTCATTAATTAACACTCTATCTTCTATCCACATTTTCCAGCTTATTACCTTTTTTCCCTGAATGGGCATCTCTGGTTCATGTGAGGTGTCTTTCTAATTTATAAATTTTGTATTCCTGGGGTTCAGTTCTCAACAGCACATTTCTCTCCCAGGTTTTGTTAAGTTCCTCCTTTAAATCTGAGAGCAGTGTCCTAAACTTTTAATCTCTTTTTTCTAATCTGCCCATCATCCGTTGCCTATTTAATGGATTAAATTCCTTCTCAACATTTCCCCCCACTGCTCCACAGGCTCCTTTCTCAACAGATACAACTTGCTGGATAATTCCAGGGCTGGGAATACAGGGAGATGGTGGGAAAAGGAAAGCAAAGGGGGAACCCTTCTCCTTTTAATTCCACCTGTTTTAGGGAGGGATGGGCAGCAGAAAAACCCATCCTGCATGTGCAGGAGCAGGACTGGAACCTCACCTGCAGCTGGGGTATCCCAGGATACATGAAGATCCAGGGCTGTCACTTCCTCCTCACAGTCCAGGTAAGACAGCAGGTCAGGCTTGGCAGCAGAGAATTCTGGAAAACAGAATTGTCATGCCCAGAGCTGTGGGGAAAACCAGAGCTTTTCCAACTGTAGGAAGAGAGTTTAGGGCTTTCCTCTACAATAAAATAATGGGAAAGTGGGTTCCCACTGCTCCCCCTGCCTTTCCTCATCCTCCTTGGGGAGCAGCAGGTGGGTGAAGGTTCCAATTATTTGTTTATTATTATTATTCCTGGAGGACGGGTTGGGAAAAGGGATTTGCCCTGCCCTGCACCCCTTGCATCCCAACAAGGTGAACCGTCCATTCCACCCCCAGATTTCCAGTCCTCACCCAGGGCCAGCAGGGTCTTGCAGCTCTCCTGCATCACATGGTGATACAGAGCTCTCTGTCGTGGCTCCAGCAGCACACAGGGCTCCATGGCCGGGCTCTGGGCACCCAGCAGAGAGGAGCAGCCACTGAAAATTTAATGGATAATTATTCCCTAATAAGCCAATGGCAAAGCAAAGCTGCATCATGGTGTGGGACAGGTGGGGAACAAACCCATCCATCCTTCTGCCCCACAGTCCTGAGGAAATTCCCACCTTTTGCCCCTACTGCCTCAGGAATTTTCCTTTCTTCCAAAAATTAATAGGCAGGAAGAAGCAGAAAGGATTCCTTAGAAGGATTCCTTAAAAAGGAATCAATAAAGGAATAAGAAAAGGAATAAAATGCCTCCCAGAAAGAAGAAGTTTCTGTCATCTGCAGATAAGGCTCTGCTGAGAGATCCAGACCCTAAAATTAATTTTCACCTAAATTTTACCCACACAGCTCATTCCCAATTCAGCAAACCCTGGGTGCTCAACCCCAGAGTCTAGGAATCTCTTTCCAGAGAATCCTATCACAAATTTTCCAGATCATCCCCAAACCCTCTCAGCAATCACTTCTCCTGCCTGTTATTTCTCCATTATCTCTGAGACTTAGGGGAAAAACTGGAGTTTTCCCAGCTGTAGGAATACAATAATCATGGAAAAGCAAATTCCCATTGCTCCCCTCATCCTTCCTTATCCTCCTCACGAAGCAGCAGGTGCATAAGAACCCCAATTATTAATTTTGTTTTTTAAATTTATTCCTGGAGGACAGGTTGGAAAAGGATGGATTTGCAGGTTCTGAATAACGTAGTGATGGTGGGAATAAACACCATCACATTTTCCAGCATGGATCCCTCCTGCTATTTTTCCCTTTATTTTTATGTATTTTGGAGCCCCCACCAGCATCTCATGCCACTTCATTTATTCCTCGGTGTTTTGCCATCCTGCTAAAATAAATGGAAATAAAGGGGTCGACAATCCGAAGGGAACCACCCAAGGGGGAAGGACAACAGCATTTCTGGATTTTTTATCATTTTCTCCCTTCCCTGGGAGTGGAGGGAGGAAAATCAAGGACCCTGAGGAGGGATTAGGGATAGGGATGGGGAAAAACAAGCAATTTTTCTGCCTTTTTTCCACATCCCAACCCGAATCTCCCCGTTACCTGCAGGTCCGGCTCGGGAGGTGCTGCCGGCAAAGCCCCCCCATCTCCCTGCCCCTTTATTATCCCAAAAATCCCCTTTTGCCCCCCAGAAAAGTGGGGAGGAGCGGATGAGCCTGGTCCCTCCGACATCTCAAGTGATAAGAGTTAAAAAAGAAGGAAGTATAGAAGGAATTAAAAAAACAAAACAAAAAAAAAAGAAACAACAACAACAACAACAACAACAAAAAAAAAAAAAAAAAAAAAAAAAAAAAAAAAAAAAAAAAAAAAAGGAGAAAAGGGCTGTGCACAATGGCCGGGGCCCTCTGGCGGCAAAAGCTGCGAGTCTAGGCGGAAATGAAAAAAAAACCTCAAACAAACAAACCAAAAAGAACCCCAAAAAACCCATTTTGCTCACAAAAAAAAAAAAAAAAAAAAAAAAAAAAAAAAAAAAAAGCAGCTGTTACGGGGTTCTCCTGCCACTCTGTGGGTATGGGGATGAGCCCGAGTCACTTTGTGGGGGCTGCGGAGTGACCCCCTACATTTATTGGTGCTAAAGGACCAAGGAGCATTTTGGGGACAAAAACCCCTAAATTTGAAGCGGGGGGAGGTACTGGGTGTGTTTTAAACCAGTGTGGGCTGAAGGGAAGGAGCTGCAGGACCCCCCATTGCGGCGGCCGCCGTGACCCCTCACAGCAGAAGGGGCGGATTTGAGGGGTAAAAAGGGAGTTTTCTGCCAACGGAGGCATGTCGCGACATCAAGGCATACCCCCCCAAATGTGGTAACCCCCCGCCATGAGGAGTTTGGAGGCCAAAACGCCGTTTCTCTCGCCTCAGCCCCGCGGGCGCTGCCTCCCTTGCGGGCACGTCGCCATGGCAACGGCGGCTGGCTGCCCTCACCCAAGATGGCGGCCCGGGCCTCACGGCGCAGGCGCCATCTTGAGGCGCGAAATGGGGAAGGGCGGGCCGCGGCCATTTTCCCTCGCGCCCTGCCTGAAGGCGTGGCCGCCATTTCGGAAGAGGGCAGCTCCGCTCTGACCCCAAAATAACCAATTTTAACCCAAATTTCTTCCCGATCTTATGGTAAAGAAATATTTCCTGCCAAAACCAATCTCATAACGAACAGTGAGGAAACCTAAAGGAAAACAGGTACATGGTGCTGCTCTCCATCTGTCTCATGGAGGAGGGATTGCTCCCAGTAAGGATGTAAATCCCTAAATCCCCTGGCGGTTTTGGGGTCAGTTTTATACGTCTGGAGGTTTTGAGTAATTTTTCCCTGAATTCAGGTTCCTGGAGCGGATTTCTGACACTCGTGGGGACACAGCAGAGAGGATGATGCTGTGAAAACCACCCCCAAATCCCTCCACTGTCACCCTCTCATGCCCTGTAGGGAGCCCCGCTGTCTGAGCAGCCTTAGAGGACTCTTCCCCTTTTCCAGCCGCCTACAGACCCCGATATCCCTCCTCATACCCTGCAGGGATCCCAAATTCCTTTACACCCTGCAGGGATCCCAAATCCCCCTCACATCCTTCAGGGATCCCAAATTCCCCTCACACCCTGCAGGGATCCTAAATCCCCTCACAGCCTGCAGGGATCTCCAATCCCCTCACACCCTCCCCAATCCCCTCACATCCTTCAGGGATCCCCAATCCCCCTCACACCCTCCCCAATCCCCTCACAGCCTGCAGGGATCCTCAATCCCCTCACATTCTCCTCAATCCCCTCACAACCTCCCCAATCCCCTCACACCCTGCAGGGATCCCCAATCCCCTCACACCCTCCCCAATTCCCTCACACCCTGCAGGGATCCCAAATCCCCCCCCACACCCTTCCCAATCCCCTCACGCCACAGCGGCCCCCGGGCGCCTCCTACAGGTGCTTACGCTCCACGCGCTCCTTTCCCGTGCTGCGCAGGCGCGGCCCCGCCCCCTCCCGTGCGCAGGCGCGGCCCCGCCCCTCGGCCGTCGGTCGGGCGGCGGTGCCGTGCGGAGGGGACGCGCGCACTTCGGGGACTCGTTGCCGTTACCGGGGCCGCCACCGCCACCGCGGCCGCCATGGAGGCGCCGCCCGCGCCCCCCGCCGCGCCCCCCGCGCCCTGCAGCGCTGCGCGGAGCCTGCAGGACGAGCTGACGTGCCCGGTGTGCCTGGAGTACTTCAACGATCCGGTGCTGGTGGCCGAGTGCGGGCACAACTTCTGCCGCGCCTGCGTGACCCAGTGCTGGGAGGACTCGGCGCGGCGCCTCTGCTGCCCGCAGTGCCGCGAGCCGGTCCCGCAGCGCCTCTTCCGCCCCAACCGCTCCCTCGGCAACATCGTGCACATCGTCCGCCAGCTGGGGCTGCCGCCGGGCCCCGCCGAGCCGCCGCCGGGGCCGCCCGCGCCTTCGCCGCCGCTGCCCGCGGCCGCCCCGCCCGGGCCGCCGGGGCCGCCGCGCTGCCCGCGCCACGGGGAGCCGCTGCGGCTCTACTGCGTGCAGGACCGGCGGGCCGTGTGCGTGGTGTGCCACCTGTCCCGGGAGCACCGCGCCCACACCGTGCTGCCCGCCGAGGAGGCGGCCCACGCCGCGGAGGTCAGTGCCGGGACCCTTCCCCGCAGAGGAGAGCGCTGCGAGCCCCCTCGGGCTGTTGGGGCAGTGGAATCCTCGCCCCCTCACGGGTCTTTTTGGGGTGCAGGGCCCTCTAAGAAATGGGGGATGCAGTGAGCGGGGAGGAGATCGGAAACACCCCCGCCCGTAACGGGAGATTCCCAATCACAGGGTGGGGGTGCCCCAGGGACACCCCTTCCCCTCGGGTCCAGTGGGAGCCCCCAGTTCCGCAGGGCAGTGCAGAAATGAGTGTGGGGTGCAGTAAGGGACTCCCCGGCTGCCTGGGGTCCCACGGGGGATCCCCTCCCTGGCTGGGAGCTGCTTCCCGGATTCGGACCAGAATCACCCCAAAAACAGGGACACGCCAGGGTCGGGTGCAGTAAGCGGGGGGTGTTCCGAACTGGGTTAACTGGGAGAGTACTGGGAAAGGGGTGTCCCGGGGGGGCGGGGTGCAGCTCAGCGCGGGGGTGATGGTGCCAAATCCCCCCAGCCCCCCGAAATCCAGCGGGGCGCTTCTTATCCCCGATCCCCCGACCCAGCAGGGAGCGGCGCAGGATGCCCGGGGTGCCCGGCGAGTGACGCTGAGCGCAAACGGCGCCCCCCATGTCGCGATGTGGGGCGTGTCGCGATGGCGGCGGGGATTGGTGTGTGGTTAGCGGCGGGTCCGGAGGGATCCAAGATGCCGGACGGGCCGCGGTGGCTGCGCAGCGGCGGCAGCAGCAGGAGGATGGGGAGGGCACTGTGCCGTCGTTAACCACCGCCTGTTAATTGCTGTTATTGTTGTGGAAAGGTTATCCCGTTTACAGGAGATTTGGGTTAGCGGTAGAGACTGCCCTGGTTCCTCTTCCGGGGATGCTGGGGCCGTCCCCCCGCCCCAAATCTGGGATTTTGCCCTTTTTTCAGGACACAGACATCCTTAGGCAGATCCAGGTTGTCACTCTCTGGGGTTTTTCCCCCCCTCGTTAAGCTACTTTTTTGAGTGTTTAATAATTGGTTGTTGCTGAGCTCCTCTTGTCTCTTTTTTTCCTGATACTTGGTTTATTCTCATGGATAAATCCCGAAGGCAGCAACTTATGGCTCTTAACAGTTAAAAGCTTTGTATTTTTTAGGGTTTTAGTTATAAAATAAGTGGATTTGTTTGCTCCCAAAGCCAGCTGCAGTTTGCAGGGTATTGCTGGGGATTCTCTGCCCTCCATGGAGGTCAAACTACTTAAATAAGGATGAGTTTAATTAATTAATAATTAATTATTATTTTAATGAGCAATTTGGAAGCAGCAGTTCCTTCTCTTGGGGGTAGGTCTCCAGCCCAATTTTGGGGCACCTTGAGGAGGGGGAATGTGGGAGGTAATCCTGGGAGGAGGACAGAGATGGGACCAGGGCATTTGTTTTTTCACAGGCAGATAAATTAGTTGACTTTTTTTTTTTTTTTAAGTTTTTGGGCTGGTTGCAGTGAATTTTGGTGGCACAGCCTGAGGTCAGGGTTGAGGGGAGCAAGACAGTTGCTGGTTCCAGCTCCAAGAAAAGCCCAGATTGGGTGAATTTGGCCATTTTAGCAGCGGCAGCCCTTCCCTCCTGACGGCCCACGGGCAGAATTCCCAATGGATCTCGTTGTTCTGCTTGCAGGAGGTGCCCCAGGAGCACCTGAGCTCCCTGAGGAAGGGGCGTGAAGAGGCCAAGGCCGAGCGGGAGCGGCAGAGCGAGGAGCTGCTGGTGAGTGCTGGGCATCCAGGAGGGTCCAGTCCCACCTGGGGATTTCCTGGCTGGGGGAATTTGGTCCCACACACACTTCCCCATGGGAATCCCAGCCTGCAGAGGTTTTGGGAGCCCCAGGGCTGCCCTCACGGGGTTTTCGCCGCGGCGTTGCAGAAGCAGACGGAGGTGGAGCGGCAGAAGATCGTGGCTGAGTGCAAGGAGCTGCGGGCGTTCCTGGAGGAGAAGGAGCAGCTGCTGCTGTCCCGACTGGAGGAGCTGGAGAGGGACATCGGGCGCCGCAGGGACGAGAGCGTGGCCCGGCTGGCCGAGGACATCGCCCAGCTGGACAAGCTGCTGGCGGAGCAGGGCGGGGACAGCGGCACAGGGAGCCCCCCTGCCGAGGTGGGTGTCTCCATGGGAGGAGTTCCTGCTTATGGACACAGAAATCCCTTTTGCTGGGCAAAAAATATCCTGATTATAGGGACAAAACCTGTTTATGGGGGTGGAAATTCCATTTATGGGGCAAAAAGTCCTGTTGGGTTGAAAGCAAGGTGAAAACGGTTCCATTTATATTGGTGAGAATTTTCATTTGTGGGCCAAAATGTTTCCATATACTGAGGGAAAATCCTATTAATGGGATGAGAAATTCCATTTATGGAGAACAGAAAATCTTTATGGGGACAAAAGTCCCTTCATGGGATCCTCCCAAGCTTATGGGGAGGATTTTGAGATCTGTGAGGTAGAACTCTAACAAGTTCCTTGGGTTTTCTTCCTCTTCCAGGGTGTCGTCCCAGCCGGCAGCAGGTGAGTGAGCAGGGTGAGCTTGGAGGCTGTGGCTGCAGGCAGAGCTGGTATTCCAGCTCTTGCCAGGGGAGCTCCCTGGTTTTGGGTCCCTGACTCCCATGTCTCTGCAGCCTGGAGAGCTGGATGTTCCTCAAGCCCGAGCCCGGCTTTTCCGAGCTGGAGAAGAAGCTGAAGAGCTTTTCCCAGAAGAGTGCAGTGCTCAAGGAAGTGCTGCTGGAATTCAAGGGTGAGCCTGACTACGGCCTTCCTGGAAAAAAAGCTGTTTCCCAGCCAGGATCCCACATGGAAGTCCACCAAAATCAGGGCTGGGATGGGGCCGGGCACTTATTCCCCCCCTGGGGCTGGTTGGGAGAGCTCCACGTTGTTTGAGCATTGGCTCATCCCAGGGAAAAGCTGGAAAAGTGGTGATTTCCCTGGGATTTGAGTGTGGAAGTGTGGAGTAGGGCTCATTCCCGTGGCTTGGGCAGTTGTGGGGGCTCCAAGGGCTCAATTCCTTCCTTCTCTTCCTGCAGAAAACCTGCGTTTCGAGCTGGAGAACGACACAGGTGAGGCCATTGGGACTGGGGTAAGACCTCCCTTGTCCAGGGGTTTGCATGGAACTGGCTGGGATTTGGGGCAGTGACTTCCCTTTTCTAAGAGATAATGTGGGAGTTTGCTGGGATTGGGGATTATGGGGGCTCTAACCTCCTTTTTTCCAAGGGTTGAGGTTGGAATTGCTGGGTTTGGGTTCTGTGTGGGCTCTTCAGGATACTGTGGGTGGCTCACCTGGGTCCTTCCCCTCTGTTTTGGGACACAGACAATGGATCAGTCCCACACAGATGGGATAATGATTCCAGAGGTGACTCAGCTCTCTAATGGATCAGTCCCAAGACAGGTGGTAGAATGTTCCCAGAAGTGACTGTCCTGGTTTAGGGCAAATTTGGGAGAAAACCTCCAAAGGGCCCCCCCCCAGGAAGCAAACCCAAGGACCCTTCTCCCAACCAGCTGCGGAAGAAATTTCCTCAGAGAAAAATGTAAAAAACTTGTTTATTCAACAGGCAAAGCACTGCCCAGCACAAAAAAAAAAAAAAAAAAAAAAAAAAAAAAAAAAAAAAAAAGAGCAATACCAAACAACAAAACCTCTTGGTGCTCTAAAGAGATGACAAACCCAGGAAGTATCTCTCTCTCCTGTGGTGGTAGCTTGGCTCAGTCTGTTCTCAGTCCCTCTGGTGCTGGAAAATGCCTCTGCACAGGCCAGGCCCTGGTGGCCACAGGTGCAAGCTCCTGGTGCTGCCCCCGGGTCCCCAGTCCAGAGCAGGTTCAAGTAATTCCAGAAAAAGGAAAAAAAAAAAAAAAAAAACTTTCTGGGGAACTTCTCTGCTTCAGTCAGTCACAAACCAGCTAAAAGCAAAGGGAGCTCTCTCCCTCTGTCCACCACGGACTAAGTGATGGAACTCCTACCTGTGTGTTTTGAAAACAATTGCCTCAGACATTCCACCGCTTCTCCTTCCACCCCTCTTCAGTCTCAAGGCCAGCCTTAAAGGTACAAAACCTGTTACTGGGGATACAGTTCAACATGGCAGAGTCACTCCAGGACGGTGACTCACCTGTGTTGTCCCCGGTGGGTCGGGACACGAACCGTGGGTGGGACAGAGCCCCGCGGTGCCTCACCTGTGTCCCCTGGCGGGTTTGGGGCCCAGGCACAGTGACGCCGCCAGTCCCACGGTAACTCCCCCCGTGTTCCCCCTGCAGGGGAGCTGTCCCTGGACCCCGACACGGCCAACCCGTACCTGGTGCTGTCGGAGGACAAGCGCAGCGTGCGGCTGCGCGGGGCGCCCCAGGAGCTGCCGGCGCACCCCAAGCGCTTCGACTACGCCTTCTGCGTGCTGGCCGCCGAGGGCTTCTCGGCCGGCCGCCACTACTGGGAGGTGGAGGTGGGCGACGGGGAGAGCTGGGTGCTGGGCGCCGCCCGCGAGTCCGTGCGCCGCAAGGAGAAGGTCGACTTCGCCCCCGAGGAGGGGATTTGGGCGGTGGGGCTCAACTGGAAGGGCAAGAATTGGGATCAGTACCAGGCGTTCACCTCTCCCGAGACGCCGCTGTCGCTGTGCGAGCGGCCGCGCAAGATCGGGGTGTACCTGGACTACGAGGGCGGGTGGGTGGCGTTCTACAACGCCGACAACATGGCTCCCATCTTCACCTTCACCGCCGCCTTCTCCGAGCGGATCTTCCCCTTCTTCTGGCTCTTCTATGTGGGCTCCTCGCTGTCCCTCTGCAACTGAGCGCGCCCCGCTCACTGGTGGCGTCCCTTCTCCCCTGCCATCCTTAGGTTTTCCTTTGCTTCCAAGCAGAACACCCCAAATCCTGCCCTTGGTTCAGGGGGGATTCTTTTTTTCCTGTTGCAGTTCAAAGTTTGGAGTCTTTTTACCCTTAAAACCTTCTTCAGGGGTGTTGGTTGGTGAGGGGGTGCTATTTGAGCACCCTCTCCCTGTTGCTGGTTAAACACCCCTGTAGTTCATTTTGTGTTTATCTTTGGAGTTGGAGCCCCGTGGAACAGGGAGAGGCTGATCCCATCCTACTTGGAATAGTAGCCAAAGCTTTGTGTCCCCCCCTCCCTCCTAAAATGCTGTGTGGAGAGGAGGGGTGTTGTCCTTCCCCGGTTTGGACACTGTTGCTTTGCAAGTCATCTTTGCCCATCCCATTATCCCATCCCATCCCATCATTCCATTTTCCCATCCCATTATCCCATCCCATCCCCCCTGGGGAAAGGGCCTAGCCCCTCCTGCTGTCACTGACTGACCCCCCCCATCTCCTCTATTGCCCCCCATTTCTCTCCCCACTGCCCCCATTGTCCTCCCCATCTCCCCCATTAGGCCCCATTTCCCCGCATCATCCCCTCCCTCTTTGCCCCCCCATTTCCCCCCCCCCATGTCCCTCTTTGGATCCCAGCAGGGGGATGTGGATATTTGGGGTCACCCCAGACCCAGGCTGGGGGGTTTTGGGGGGGGCTGGAGGGGTCTGTATTCTAGGTGTGATCTCGCGCTTGCCCGCTCCCCTTGTGGCCCCCCCTGCTGCTGTTCGTGTCCTTTGCCCTGTCACTGTTTAATGGGGAAATAAAAGTTGCTGTGCAAAAAAATCCCTATAATTTGGGGGTTTTTGGTGCTGGGGGAGGAGGAAAAGCTGCTCCTGCTTGGGAGGGAATGGAGACAGAGACATGCCTGGGGTAGAGCACCGAGAGGTTTTGGGGGCACTTGCAGTTCACTAAATGGTCCCAGCTTGGATCTTCCAAGTATCTGTGAGTTCAAATTCTGTTCAAATTCAGTTTAAATCTGAGTTTTGAATGAAAATTAAATAAAGTTTAAAGGAAAAGTTTGAAGTACTGGGAGATCCGGTTTTGGGGCACAGTCCCACTGGGAGCTCCCTCTCATCCCAGTCTGGCTTCCCAATTCCTAGGTGTCTCCAACCCCTTTTCGTGTGCCCAAACCACCCAAATCTCACTTTTCTGTCATTTTTCCATAAAAATTTGGCACCAAATCCCACTTTTACCCAAAATAAGTCTTTATTGAGGATCCACCTGTGGCAATACTGCTGGGCTTGGGGGAAGCCTGGGATTTGGCAGAAAATCTGGGATTTGCACCAGGGATTTGGCTGAAAACTTGGGGTTTCGTCTGGGATTTGGCTGAAAACTTGGGGTTTCGTCTGGGATTTGGCTGAAAAACTGGGATTTTCCCTGGGATTGGTAGAAATACGGGGATTTTCCCCAGTTTTGCCTCTCCCATGTATTTTTGGCACCTGGAGCTGCTGCAGGGTCCAGCGTTGTCCCCAATTCTGCTCCACTCCCCAAACTGGGGGACGAGCCCTCTAGGACCCCCCATCGCCCATCCCCTGGCCTTGGGGCGTGCCGGGGTCCTGCCCCACGTCCCCCCCCCCATACTCCAGTGGGGTCCCCCCCGTGTCCCCCCCACTGCCCAGGACGTCCCCGAGCAGCTCCAGCGGCTCCATAGGCGCGGGGGGCTCGGGCTGCTGCTGGATTCCCTGCGGCTGGGGCACGCCCCCGAGCCCCCGGGGGTGGCTCTTGCTCTTGTGGGCGGTGACGTTGTCCCTCTTCTCGAACCTCTTCCCGCAGACGTCGCACGGGAATTGGTAGAAGGAGTCGGCGTCGTGTTTCCTCATGTGCCAGTTCAGGGAGGCTTTCTGGCGGCACGTGAAGCCGCAGATCTCGCACCTGGGGGAGCAGAGAGCCCCAGGGATGAGGCACAGGCAGTACCATCCCTGCCCCACTCGGGGCTGCAGTGTGCCGTGGGTGCAGCTCCAGCACCCTCCTGGCATGAATGTGTTGGACAGGAGTCCTTGCTTCTGTGCCAGCTCATTAACCTGTGCCTGCCTAAACATTGCCCTGGAGCTGCTCGATCTGGGCACAGCCAGCTCCAGGGGCAGAAACCTCGGCAGAAATCCCAGCCCAGCTATTGCCTGGATGACATGGATGCTGATTTTGGGTTGAAAAAGGTGGGAAGAGGCTCTGGGGCTGAGCAGAGGATGGGACTGGGACTTACTGGGGGGTTGGAAATGGGACAGGGACTTACTGGAGTGGCTTCTCCCCAGTGTGGATCCGCCGGTGGATGATCAAATTGCTGCTGGTGCGGAAGGAGCGCGCGCAGAACTCACAGATGTAATCCCGCTTGTCTGGGAGCAAAAGAAAAGGGATGGGGGCTGATCCAGCCTGGAAAAACTGTCAGGGCCCTCGGGATATGCTTTGGGAGCAGCCTGGGAATGGAGATTGTAAGGGAGAGATTCGGGGAGCCAAGTGGTGGCTTCCAGGGGTGGGAGTTTGGGAGGGGAGAAGGGGGTGCAGGAGGTGAATCCGATGGGAGCAGGTAGGATCCACAGAGGAAGTGTGATCCCTGAGAGAGGAGCCAGGGGGCTGTAACTGACAGCAGGATTCCAGGGGGGTGAGATTGCCCCACTCACCACTGTGCAGCTTCTCGTGTTCCTTCAGGTGCTTCTTGAAGTTGAAGGATTTCCCGCAGGTGGGCTCGGAGCAAGTGAAGGTTTTCTGGTGAACGTGCTGGTACTTCTGGTGGTGCTGCCAGGGGGAAAAAAGCTGTCAGCTCCCAATTCCAGCTCCAGGACACCCCAGCCAGGCTCCCCAGCACTCCAGGGAGCGCTGGTCTTTCCAGGTGCTCACGTTCAGGTACTGGCGGTTGGAGAAGATTTTGCCACAGCCTTCGAAGTCACACAGGAGGATCTCACGCTTTGCTGCCTTTCTGGCAGGGAAAACATGGGAAAAGTTGTCAGGACGAGCGGGAGGGTTGGAAAACCTCTGGAATACGGAGCAGCCCCCAGCTCCTTCCTCCTTCACTTTTTCCCACCCATAAAATCTAAAATGAGACAAAGAAACCCTTTCAGAGCCTCCAGCCCCCTCCAGGGAAGAACTGAGCTCCTCCTCCTCCTCCTCCTCTTCTCCCTGGGAATGCCTGGAAGCTTCCCTGGCCCCTTCCCTCCCCTTTCCCAGGTACCTGATCCTCTTGGGGCCGATCTGAGCCACGTCCTTGTCACTCGCCCGTGGCTGCTGCTGGCAACTGCAACAGGAAAGAGCCATTTTGAGCCAGGCCCTGGAGTCCCCTCGCTGTCTCCAAGCCCAGAGCCAAGATTCCCGAGGAAATCCCACATTAAATCATCCTCAGGACCAGCATTTCTCCCATTTGCACCCCACAGGAGCAGGACACACTGGAACAAACACATCGTTCAGGCGTTAAAATAAGAATAAATTCTTTATTGCTTGTTACAAAACCCTTTTCACATGGTTTGGACACGTCCCAGGACACTGAAATTGGCTCCCAGCCTGGTTTGATCTATAATTCATCCACAGCTCCCTGGAAACAGCAACTATTCCTGCCTGTCGCCCTGGAATTAAGGAAAGATCCATTAAAAGTGGATTAAAGTGGGCTTTGGGGAAGAGAAATAACAGGCTGGTGAGAGATTCCAATGCTCAAGCATGGATTCAGCCTGGGGCTTGTCCCAGATCTCTTGAAAAGAGGTTTTATCAGCTCAGGGTGGCTTTACCTGGGGAATGGAGAAGAGGAGAAGCCCTTTGACATCTGGAAGGTTCTGCTTTGCTCATAAGCCAGGTTTTTATCTCCCATTTTCGACTTGCTGTGACAAAAGAAGGGAGGAAATTACCAAAAAGATTAAAAACACGATCTGTGTCACCAAACTCAGCCCAAAAGGGGCTGACCTGAAAGCTTAGGCTCTGGGGAGGGGGCAGAGAGCTACAAGCCCCCCCCAGTGCCTCAGAAAAACCACCAGCCTGCAGGTGTAACTTGGGAGGTATTTGGAGGGCTAGACCATGGGACTTGGGATGAAGATCAGGCAGAACCCAAAAAACACTAAAACCCCTCCACATTTAATTCACTTTTGGACCCAGAAAGAATGGCCCAGACTGAATGCAGACCCTTCTACCCTGACATTGTGTTTGGGAGTCTGGGATCTGCATACCCAGCGACGGCAGGGAGAGGGGGAGAGCAAATTCCAGCGTTACCTTCCCTGGGATTGGGTCTGCAGGAAGGGTGGTTCCTGTTCCAGCTGCATCTGGGGTGGTTCTGGAGCTGCTGGAAGAGGGGAGGGTGTTCAGCATCCAAAAGGAGCCTCTCAAAGAGATCAATCAAAGCTGTAAGGGGGCGGCACAGCACTCACCTGGGGAAAGGTTTGGGATGGGACTGGCGCTGAGCCCGTCTTGCAGGGGATGGCAGACAGAGGAGTTATGGCTCATTCCAGGGAAAAGGGATTTTACCCCCTTATTGTAGCAAAAGTGTAAGAAACTCCATCCAGGTGAGGTGTCTAGGTGTGTTGGGTCTGAGGCCATGCATGGAGCAAGCCCCAACCCAGTGTCCCTTAAATGCTTCTGCAAAGCCCCAGTGAAGCCCTGAGGGCTGATCTGAGCTGTTTTTGGCACAAAACATTGAATTTTGTATGCCTGGAAAGGAGACCACGGCCCCAAAGCTGCTGGAGAAGGCGCAGATCCATTGGTGGAGGAGATTGTGGTGGGATTGATGGATTTTGGGCTGTTCCATCTCCAGCCTGGTGGAGGCTTCACTGCCCACCACGGGTCTGGCTCGAGGGCTCTTTGTCCCCCTCCATGGCAGCCCCAGTCTTGGCTGGCTCTCCTTGTTCCCTGACCACCCTGGACCAGCCCCACAAGGGACAGGGTGGGTGACACAAGGCCCATGAAGCCCCTGCAGTGATGTTTGTGAGCCAGGGCCCCCTCTGCTCACTCAGCAGCCAACAAAACCAAGAACCACAGCTCTGCCCTGGGTCAGCAGTGTCACAGGCAGGGTGACACCCCCCTTGGGGACACACAGCTCTTGCCCCAAGGCCAACGATGTGATGGGCAGGGCACACAGCTCTCACCCCACGGTTGCTGGTGTCATGGGGAGGGTTTATTCCCACTGGGGACACGCAGCTTTTGTCCCACAGTCGGTAATGGCACTGGGAACATTGACCCCCACTGGAGACACAGCTTTTACCCCATGGCCAGGAGTGTTACTCCCCTTGGGGATGCACATCCCTTGCCTCAACAGCACTGGACCCTCCCAGGATGTGGATCTGACCCCCATCCCCTCATCCCTTCGCCGCTGCAGCCGCCACGACTCACCTGACGCTCTTCTCCTCCGAGGGGCCGGAGCTGGGCAGGGGCTGCTCCTCCTTCACCGGCTTCTTGCGGGCCTTGGGCTGGCTCTGGCGCCGCTGTGGCTCTGAGCTGCTGTGGGGACACAGGCTGGGCTGGGTGAGGGAGCTTGGGTGGTGGATGGGGTGAGATGCAGGTTGGATATGGTAGGGAATTAGTTGAAGGTGGTGAGACACGTGTTGGTCATGGAAGGACTTGGTTAGAGATGGCAGGACATGGTTTGGACACAGCTGGACATGGTATGACATGGTTGGCCATTAGTTGAGCGTGGCAAAGACCCTCCCCCAGGTGAGACTCAATGAAAATGCCTCTCCAAAATTCTGTGCCCTTTGACCCCAGAAATGGCTTATTTTAGCACCACACGGACACTGTTCCCACCTCCTCCCCACCCTGCCAGGGCACTGCAGCAGGACAAGCACGTGGCAGGGATGTGAAGCCAGTGCAATCCTGGGCTGGGCCGGTGTCAGTGGGCACCACCTCAGTCCCCACCTGCAGCTCCCTCACAGCTCCCACCTGCCCAGGCACGGGTGGTAGTTCTCATCACGCAGGTCATCGGTGTAGGCCAGGTCATCCCCCTCGGCAAAGTCCTCATCCTCCTCTTCCTCCTCTTCCTCCTGGGGCTCAGCTGCTGGCTCTACATGGTCCCCAGGGATGGCGCTGCTGGACAGCGCCCTGGCTCAGCCCTGCCGTGGTGGCTCAGCCACAGACAGCACTGGGGACTGGGGATGGGTCCGGCCAAATGCAGCCGTTGGCCTGGGGGTGCCACCACTCACCTCTCACAAGCTGCTGCCACAGGCCCCGGGTCCAGTGGCACCTGGGGGGCTGGAGGGGGACAGGAGGGTGGTGAGGAAGGGCTGGGAGAGGTGAGGAGGATGGAGAGCTGGGAAGGATGGGGGTGTTGGAAAGCTCAGTGGGGTTGGGGCAGCGTCTGATCCCAGTGGGATGGTGGCAGAACTGGAACTACCCTGGAACCAGGAGAAGGGCTGAAGGTGGGGAATCAACTTGAGGGTGGAAAGGTGACCTGGAGGAGCTCACCTGTGCCACTGCTGTCACCACCACGTCCCAGCTGCTCCCCATCGCCGTGGGCTGAGCCGGCCGCTCCCTCCTCGCCCGAGGGCGGCGCGGCCCCGCGGGGCGAGTGCCGGCGCCCGGCGCCCGGGGAGGGGCTGCGTCCCGGGGGCTCTGGGGAGGGGCTGCCGGGAGCCCCAGCGCCCCCCCACGAGAAGCGGTGCCCAGCCACGCACTCCCAAACCAGCGGGGCTGCCGAGCTGCCCGGGGCCGGCAGCTGCATGTCCGGCACAAAGCCACACTCCTGGCTGTGGCTGTGGGACAGCACGACCAGGCGCTGCAGGGCAGCTGGCTGGAGCCGCTCCAGCTCTCCTGGCAAAACACAGGAAAAACAGGTCAAAAATGGTGTTTTGGGGGGAGTGGGACACATGCAAGGCCCCCTCCACCTTCCTCGGGCTCTCAGGGTTCTTCTTGTTAAGAGCAACCCTCAAATAGTTTCCCAAAAAAGAGCTGGGGATGCCAAAAACAGAGAACACAGGGAGGATTTGCCTAGTGCTCAGGGAGATGAGCAAACCCAAGAGCAGCTCCAGGTGCTTCTCCGGCACCCAACCCAACAGGAATCCTCCCTCCCCACTGTGAACTTCCTATGGACCCGAACCACTGGTGCCAACATGGAACTGGGAGGGAGCACCTACCTGGGCTCCAGGTGCAGCCATGAGAGCTGTACCTGCGCGGGAAGACAGAGGTGAGCAGGCAGAAATCTGGATTTTCCCCACGAGGGGTGGGTTTGAATGGGTTTTGAGCCCCCATAGTGACCTGTCAAGGAGGAACTGGGCCAGCTGGGAGTGCAGGGCGAATCCGAGCTGCTCCTTGAGGCGGCACCAGCGCTCCAGGTGCCCCCCGATGCGGATGCGGCACTTGCTGCGCCGCGCGTCCAGCTCCCGGCGCTTCTGGCGCCGCACGCACTCCGGGGCCGGCGGGCGGCCCCCGCGGGCCGGGGCTGCCGGGAGGGGCTGCGGGCACACCGGGGCTCAGAGCGGGCCCGACAGCGGGGGCAGGGCTGCTGTGGGTCGGGCGGGGATCTGGGGTGTGGTGGCTCCATAGGAGAGGCTGGGGGTGACACATAAAGGCGGGCAGGGGGCATGGGCACGGCTCTGCGGCACGGGGGGCTCACGGAGGATGTGGGCGGATATGGGGAGGATATGGGGGGCTGGAAGGGACACGGTGGGGCGGACACGTGGGTGGCGCGGCATCACGGGGGGTCGGGAGGGGCTGGGTGGGGAATTAGGGTGTCCTGGCTCCACGGTGGTGTCATGGGGGGGACATAGGAGGTGGCCTGGGGACACGGAGGGGTCGGGAGAGGGGGGGAGGGATCCACACTGCCCCCAGGCTCCACCTCCCATGGCCCCGCCCCTCATAGGCCCCGCCCCGACTCCCAACAGAGCCACGCCCCTCTTAGGCACCGCCCCATCACCTTGGCCCCGCCCCAAACTCTCAGCATAGACACGCCCCTCTTAGGCTCCGCCTCCTTTAGGCCCCGCCCCCTCCCCGCCGTTTCCCCCGGGCCCCCACCCCCGTCTACGCCCGCCCGTTCCCGCCGCCGGGCCTTAAAGCGGATGGGGCCACAGGAGAACGGTAACGGGCGGAACAGGGAATGTCCACGACTCTATCGCGCTCCCGCCACCCTCTCCGCCAGCGCCCCGCCATCCGAGAACCTCCTCTGCCGGTCCGCGCTCCATCCCGCACCGAGAGGGGCCCACCCCAGGCCGTGCCCCCTTTAAGAGCCACCGGATCCACCCTCGCCCCGCTCACGCCGCTCAGGGATCGCAGCCGCCGGCGCAGGCCCCGCCCCTGCCGCGCCTGCGCGGAGCCGCGGGGGCCGCTGGGAGGTGTAGTTCCGCCGCGGGGCATCATGGGAAGCTCCCTGGGCGCGGCCTGGGCCCTTTTCCCTGCGGAACAAAACTCATCCCCGGTTTCCTTACGGTGCTGTGGAGGAGGCAAACAGCAGCCAGGCTTCTAAGCGGTGGCAGGTTGAGCGTGGCAGATTACCTGCGTTATTAGGTGAAAATAATTTTATTTTAAGGGGAAACATTTTCTTTTCCATAATTGCCTGTGTTTTATTGAGGGGGAGTCTCCTACCCGTGTGGTTTCAGTGGTATCAGTTGAAGAAAATCCTGCTTTTCCATGGTGCCTTAGCCCCAAATAGAGATCCCACACCATTCACCTCAGTCCTATCAGCAATCACTAAGGAATTATTATGCAACTCAGTAAATTCTCCAGCTTGCTGCTGAAACACAAAGTGTGACTTCTGAGCAGATTTCTGCCCCTTTGCTCAAACTAGTTGTGGCACAAAAGGAAGAGTTGTCATTCCCTGAAGTGTTTTCTTGTATATTGAAGAATTTGGATTGAAGTCAGAGGAGCCGAACAGCTGCAGCTGCTCTGAGCTTTTTACACCTCGAGGGAACGAGAGGCAGGCCCAGTCAGGGGTATCATAACTAATTATTAATATTGCTAAGGGTCTTCACCCCTCCCTGGGATCAGCTGAGAGAAGGGTTCTCCTCTTTTTCTCCTCTCATTTCATCTTACCTCAGTTTGGTTTTTCTTCCAGCAGATGCTTTTGGGCACCTAAAGCAGCAGAAGCTCTGAAGATTCAGTGAAGAAGACAGCATTGAACTGAAAATACAGGGAATATTTAATTCATGATTTAAGTTGTGAGTTCAGAGGGGGTAAGGCGCTTTTGTAATTTTTGTATTTGTTGTTTTGTTTTTCTTTTTTTTTTAGGAGGAATACAACTTGCTGAAATTCCAAGTATAACACCTGAGGATTTTTTTCAGCAGGTGACTCATGTCACAAAACTCGTGTGTCAAAGATGATGTTTGAGATTGAGGCTTCAGATGAGTAAATTGAGGAGAGGGAGGGCGAGGGTTTGGGGTTTTTTTGGGTATTTTTAGGGGAGTTTTGGGGCTTTATAGAGTTTTTTTTTTTAGGGGATTTAAAATGGGTTTTTTAAAGAGTATTTTAAGGGAGCTTTTTGAGGAATTTTGGAGTTTTTAAAGGGGTTTTGTGATTTTTTTGAGGGATGGGGTTTAAAGGGGAAATTTGAGGCTTTTGGGGGTTCTTTTTGGGGGTATTTTTAGTGGTTTTTAAAGGGGTTTTGGGATTTCTTTAGAGGTTATTGGGGGGAGGGGTTTAAAGGGGAATTTTGGGGCTTTTTGGTTTTTTTTTTAGGGGTTTTTTAGTGGTTTGTAAAGGGGTTTTGGGATTTTTTGGAGGGTTTTTAAGGTTGTTTTCGGGTTTTTATAAGGGATTTTTAAAATTTTTTGGGGGGATTTCTTCAAAGTCTGTGTTTTAAAATATTTTGATATTAAAAGTGTTTAAACAAGATTTACCATGAGCTCTGCACCCTGCCATGCACCAAGCCCAAAGGAATAGCTGGATATCCTCCCACTCATCCAGCCTGAGGCAGCTCTCAGGTAGGGAGAGTAATTACAAATTAAATTTTTATTAAAATTTCATTTGCTTCTAAATATCTTCACTGAAATTATTTTTGTTGCTGCTTACTGTATAATGTGTGCTTTATTAATGTATTTGTTATCATCAATTAAAATACAATATATGATATACATGTACAAATATGTATATTGTATATGTCTATTATATATATATATGTATATGTATACATATAATAAATTATACAAATATATTATGCTAAAACACAGTTTGTACAGATACCTTTGTAAATTCTGCAGGAAGGTGGCCATTGGGTAATGCTGAACAATCAGGATTCATCTGGATAAATCCACGAGCAGAGCTGAAACTTGTTTTCATTGGCAGGCTGTACTTTCCTTGAGATAGAAATCCACAAATTATACTAGAAAAGGAAATTATTTTTTTAATTGGTTTTCTTTGGTTAGAGAAGGGTTTTTGTAATAGATAATCTAAATATAAAATAAAAATAATAGAAAAAGAAAAATAAAAAATATTTCTATAAATATAAAATGTAAACAAATGCAAGTAACAAATTTATATGAAATATATAATATAAATAATGCAAATATAGTATATAATGTATGAATATAAATTATAAATATGAGAATAAAAATATAAAAATATTTTATACAGTTTAAATATTTTCTTGGCTTTATTTGGTAAAGGCAGGTTTTTATAAATAATATAAGCAAAATAAATTTAAAAATATACAAAAAGTTTATAAAGACATATAAAATTAGAAGTATATATGCATATATAAATATATGTAAGCGTACAAATAAATATATATATAAATATATATCTAGGATATAAATAATATATATTCTTATATTCATAATATAGATATATGAATTACAGATATAAATATGAAAAATATAAATAGAAACATTTAAATATAATTTAAAATAAAGGGGCTTTTTGTTTGTATTTGGTTAGAGGTGGAGCTTTTAAATAAATAAAATTAGAAACATACACATGTATAATATATAAAGATATATATACATAAAATAGAAATTAATTTTAGCAATATAAAGATTATGTGTACAATAAATAATAAAAATAATATTGTATATATGTTATAATAAAACCTTAATTGGATATATAAAATATGTATAGATTACAAATATGAGTATAAATTAAATATTGATAGATTTTTATTTAAAGGTTAGAGACAGGGGTTCATTTGGTTTTGGTCGAGGTTTTTTTGGGGCATTCATTTAGGAGGATTTTTTGAAGGGATGGGACTCGTTGCTTTTTGCCTTTGCTTCTCTCTCTGTCCCCAAAGCGGCACAGCCCCGGGCTGAGCTCGGCGCAGTGCTGCCACCTTGTGGGCACAGCCGGTACTGCAGCCACCCCTGAGTCATCAGTGCTGCCACCCTGTGGGCACAGCCGGTACTGCAGCCACCCCTGAGTCATCAGTGCTGCCACCCTGTGGGCACAGCCGGTACTGCAGCCACCCCTGAGTCATCAGTGCTGCCACCCTGTGGGCACAGCCGGTACTGCAGCCACCGCTGAGTCATCAGTGCTGCCACCTTGTGGGCACAGCCGGTACTGCAGCCACCCCTGAGTCATCAGTGCTGCCACCCTGTGGGCACAGCCGGTACTGCAGCCACCCCTGAGTCATCAGTGCTGCCACCCTGTGGGCACAGCCGGTACTGCAGCCACCCCTGAGTCATCAGTGCTGCCACCCTGTGGGCACAGCCGGTACTGCAGCCACCCCTGAGTCATCAGTGCTGCCACCCTGTGGGCACAGCCGGTACTGCAGCCACCCCTGAGTCATCAGTGCTGCCACCCTGTGGGCACAGCCGGTACTGCAGCCACCCCTGAGTCATCAGTGCTGCCACCCTGTGGGCACAGCCGGTACTGCAGCCACCCCTGAGTCATCAGTGCTGCCGCCTTGTGGGCACAGCCGGTACTGCAGCCACCCCTGAGTCAGCAATGGCAGTGCTGGCACCTTGTGGGCACAGCCGGTACTGCAGCCACCCTCGAGCCTGTGCCTGGCAGTGCTGGCGCCTTGTGCCGCCTTGTGGGCGGGGCTTCTCCCCGGGGGCGTAGCCTCCACCCCGGTGGGAGGGGTCTTCTGGATGGGCGTGGCTTCTCCCGGGGCGTGGCTTCCTCCGCGGTGGGCGTGGCTTATTTCTGGGGAGGCATGATCTATCTTATGGGTGGGCGGGGCTTCTCTTCCAGAGGGTGTGGCCTCCTCACCGATGTGGGGGGCTTCTCCCGCAAGGGGGCGTGGCTTCCTCACCAGCAGACGTGGCCTCTTCCAGGGTGGGCGGGGCTTCCAGCCAGGGAACGTGGCCTTCTCACCAGTGGGTGGAGCTGCCCCCCGGGGACGTAGTCTCTTCCTCGATGGGCGTGGCCTCCTCTCTGGTGGGCGGAACTCCTCCCCAGGGAGCGTTGCCTCCCTTCTGGGTAGGTGCGGCTTTTCACCAGGGGGCGTGGTCTCCTTCTCTAGTGGGCAGGATTTCTCCCTGGGGGCTGTGTGGCCTCCCTTACGGGTGGGCGGGGCTTCTTCCCCAGGGGGCGTGGCTGTGGAGAGTATTGTTCAAACTTGGTTAGCTGAGAGAGGACATAGTCAAGCAGAGTTACTGCAGATGGCCTAAGTAGAGCAAAGGCTAGCCCAGGGACAAAGGTCCTTGGGACAAGGGGGTTGTGCTGACAATGCTTATCGCAGCAAGAAAAAACAGAACTAAAACAGAACTAAAAACCGCAGACATATAACAGCAAACCACAGAAATATAGAAGTAGTTAAAAACAGAATATTGCAAAAACTAACTTATGCAAGATGAAGATAACCAATAATGAGCTTGGCTTTTGTAATATGTATGAAGCTAATTAAGAAGTGTATAAAAGCAGAACTGTTTTATCAATAAAGGAAGTCTTGGAGTCTTGCTGATAACCACCTGGTGTCCGCAATCTCACTTTCACCGACAAATGGTGACCCCGACATCGACCTCCTGATCAACAAAGAAAACGGGGGAGGACGTGCCACGGCGGAGAAAGTAGGAGTTGGGTCCTGATCGCAGCCAGGACGGTGCAAAAATCTGCCAGACAGACGGCACCCCCGAAGACCATTAAGTTGGTTTTGGGCCATACGTGCCACCGGAGCCTGGAGAGCTGCCACAGCGCTGATGACAGAGATGGATAGGCAAGTGGCATATGAATTATTTACTCGTACTTTGCAGCAGTGCAATGTTCAGGGAATTGATTTAAAAAAGGATTTACCAGGGTTATTAGCATGGGGGTATGCAAAGGGTTGTTTTGTTGTGCCGCAGACAGTACATGAATTGTCAGAATGGCGTAAACTGGGTGATAAACTATGGGAGGCTGTGATAGATGAAGATAAGACGGCAAAGAAGTTGAGTAAAATATGGAGAATAGTGCATAATGCTTTGTTGCAGAAGGTAGTAGAGAAAAGGGCAGCTGGGCAGGCTATTGAAGCACATAAAAAGAATTTGTCTTACGGGCTTGAGAAAGGACCACCATTGGCCCCAGGGATAACATCTGTGCGAATTCCAATTGCTGGGACGGCAGGGAATGGTAATGCTGACTCAGAGGACGACTCACCCACACCGTCTGCTCCTTTACTTGAGAAGCAGGAGGTTGTGCAAAGTAAAGATGATAAAGAGCCACGGCCCCCGTCTCAGACACAAGGCATACAAAATCCAGTCCCGGGTCCTGAAGGGGACTCGTTGGAGAGGATGGCACGGCAAAGACAGGAGGCATGGAAGTGCTTGGCACAACAGTCGGTGATGGATGGGGATGGGAATGTAGTCCCTACCTCTGGATTTATGGCATTCCCTGCGACATTTACGCCTTTATATGACCAGCAAGGCAACCCAGCAGGGATGCAAGCAAATTTCCATCCTTTGGATTGGCAAATGCTAGCGCAACTAAGACAGACAGTGAGCCAATTTGGATTTAAGAGCGAGCCTGTAAGACAAATGTTGGATTACCTATTTGACACACAGGTTCTTTTGCCAAATTATTTAAGGGGTATTTCACGTTTGATTTTATCTGAACATCAGTTGATACTATTTGGGGCACATTGGCAAGCGTTAGTTCAAGAATCAGTGGCTACACAGCGTAAGCAGGGTGACCCACTGCATGGAGTAACTATGGATGAATTGATGGGGACAGGAAATTTTCTCAGGACTGAGGCACAGTTGTTGATGGGAGCAGATAAAGCTCGAGAGGCCATGAGATTGTTTCGCAATGCTTTAGATAAGGTTAAGGAGCCTGGGGGTTTGCCTGCTTACATGGGAGTGAAACAAGGACAAGATGAGACATTTGGTGCCTTTGTTGATAGAATAGCAGCTGCAATTAACAAGGCAGGAGCACCAGAATGGATGAAAGTTCACTTAATAAGACAGTGTGTAATACAAAATAGCCTTCCAAATATTCAGAGACTTATAGCCACTTTGCCAGGGAACTGGGGAATAGAAGAGTTGCTGGAGCGAGCTTCTATGATACCAACAGGAAGTCAGGCATTTTTAGCCGATGCTATAAAGGAATTGGGAGCAGGTTTACAAAAACAGGCAGAGGCTGCTCAATCTCAAGTGTTAGCCGCCCTTGCTCCTCTCCAGGCCTCCACGGTCACTAACAACAGTAACCCATCCGCCAAATGTTATCGATGCGGAAAAGGGGGTCATATCCGACGTGCGTGCTGAGCAGCAGGAGTTTGGTGCCAGAATTGTCAATCTGACACACACAATACAACTGCCTGTCGCCGTAAGTCGGGAAACCACAAGCAGAGCGCGTCCGGCCGCGCTATGACACAAGTGGCCGGAGGGAGAGTAACAGTGCCACCACCTGTCTCCAACCAGCGACAGCAGGGTCCCTCGGCTTGGACCTGGCAGCAGCAATAGATGTTACCCTGTATACCGATCGGCCAAGCAAAATACCAATTGGAGTTAAAGGTCCCATAATAATTAATGGACAGGCATTTGGAGCTTTGCTTTTGGGACGATCATCAGCATCTATATTGGGACTTTTTGTTTTACCTGGAGTAATTGATGCGGATTATACTGGGGAGATACAAATTATGGTTTACACCCCTTACCCACCATTGAAAGTGGAGAAAGGACAACGCATAGCTCAGCTGCTACCACTACCGCAATTGACTGCTGGACTAACTCCAAAAACAGAAATTCCTCGAAATTCTGATGGGTTTGGGTCAACAGGACTTCCTTTGCTAACTTTGGATTTAAGGGATCGGCCAAGGAAAACCGTCAAGATTACCTTCCAAGGGGATGAAATTTCCGTCTCAGCACTACTTGACACCGGAGCAGACACAAGTATTGTTAGCCCCGAGATATGGCCAAATCGCTGGCCTTCCTATGCATCTACACAGACAGTGACTGGAGTTGGAGGTTATACTTTGGCCAAAAAATCACCGACAGTAACGCTGCACATAGATGGACAACAACTCAACACGGTTTTTTCCATTGTGCTGTTACCTCCTTCAGTTTGCTGTTTGATTGGCCGTGATGTACTTTCCCAACTGGGTGTAGTGCTGACAAACGCGCACCCTTTGGGGTAACTGCCATTGCTTGGACTTTCCCCCTTCCACTCACCTGGACAACTGAGGAACCAGTGATGGTTAAGCAATGGCCATTAAAAAGGGAAAGTCTTGAACAAGCTCATCAGCTGGTAAAGGAACAGTTTCAACAAGGACATTTAAAACTATCTACAAGCCCCTGGAATACACCCATTTTTGTGATAAAGAAAAAATCAGAAAAATACAGACTTTTACATGACCTGAGAGCTGTAAACAACCAAATGGAACCAATGGGAGCCCTGCAGCCGGGACTTCCTAACCCAGCCATGATACCAGAAAATTGGCCTATTTTGATTATTGATCTTAAGGACTGCTTTTTTACCATCGCCTTGCATCCAAATGACACAAAACGTTTTGCATTTACATTGCCAGCCATCAACAGAGGTGAGCCAGATAAAAGATTTGAATGGACAGTTTTGCCACAGGGGATGCGTAATTCACCTACATTATGCCAACTATATGTAGATGCTGCTTTACAACCACTGAGACAGAAAGTGCCACGGACAGTAATTTACCATTATATGGATGATATTCTGTTTTCACAAGACTGTGAATTTACAGATGAACAAATAGGAATCATTAAATCCACCTTGGCAGACTTTTCACTGGTTGTGGCACCAGAGAAAATACAACGATCAAAACCTTGGAAATATTTTGGTTGGACTATAACTGAACAAAAGGTTAAGCCACAAAAATTACTATTGGATATAAAGATTTCAACCTTGCATGAAGCCCAAAAACTTTTAGGAGACTTACAGTGGTTAAAGCCGATTACAGGCATTCCAAATACATTGCTGCAAGCCTTGCAACCGTTGTTAAAAGGAACAGATCCTTGCACTCCTGTTCACATCACCCCGCAACAGGAAGAGACGCTGCAGCAAATTGTGAAATGTATAACAGATGGATTTGTATCCCGCAAACAACCTGATTGCCCAATAAATTTTACCATCTGGCATGGTAATGGACACTTATTAGGAGCACTTACTCAGCTAGAAAAGAAAACGGGAAAGCCAAGGATATTAGAATGGATATCACCACCTTTACAAACAAGGAAAACAATAACCACAAAAATTGAAAATTTGGCTATGCTACTTAGAAAAGGACGATTGCGCATTTTAGAAGTCACAGGACAAGAACCAGCAGTAATTTACCTGCCCATAGAGAAACCGACATTGGACTGGTACCTGTTGAATTCTACAGAGTTTGCTGAGGCACTACTGGGATCTGGAGCACAGGTGGAAACTGGAGCCTTAGCACCTAAGGCACTGCAGTGGATTGGAGAATGGAGTTGGATTACCAAGACGCTGCGGGAAGAAACACCCATAGCTAATGCCACAACAGCCTTCACGGATGCCGGGAAAAAGTCTCGCCGAGCGGCTATCGTGTGGAAAGAAAAAAAAGAATGAAAGCAACAGATTCTTGAAGCAACACCTGAAGATAGGCTGCAGACATTGGAGCTATTAGCAGTGACATGGGCCGTTACTCATTTAAATGGACCTTTGAATGTAGTGTCTGATTCTCTTTATGTGGTGGGAGTGGTATGTAGAATAGAGGATGCTAGTGTGAAAGAGGTTAGCAACAGGAGATTGTATGAGCTGTTTTTACAGTTAAAGAGGGCCCTAATGGATAAAAAAGAGCCATATGCAGTGATCCACATTCGAAGTCACAAATGGGATTTGGGTTTAGGAGAAGGAAATGCAAGAGCTGATAGATTGGTGATGCCGGTTGAAAACTTGCCTTTGATTAGTAAAACAGTAATGGCTAGAGAGGCACATAATGCATATCATCATAATGCTAAAGGATTGGTGAGGCAGTTTGGTATTAACATTAGTGAGGCCAAGGCTATTGTTAGAGCATGCCCTATTTGTAGTAACCATAACGGGGGAGTAGGACTAGGATGTGGAGTGAACCCAAGAGGAATAAAGATCAATGAAATATGGCAGATGGATATAACACACTTACAGAGTTTTGGACGATTGAAATATATCCATGTCACCATAGACACTTTTAGTGGGTTTATATGGGCCACAGCACAGGCAGGAGAAAAAGCTATTCATGTTATCAGACACCTTTCTAGCTGCTTTGCAGTCATGGGGGTTCCAGCTGAAATTAAAACAGACAATGGTCCTGCCTATGTCAGTGGTAAAGTCAGAAAGTGGTTAAAATCCTGGGGAATAAAACATGTTACTGGAATACCACATTCTCCCACTGGACAAGCAATTATCGAGAGAGCCCATGGAACATTAAAGCGATATATACTCAAGCAAGAAGATCAGGTTGATCCATATACAAAATTATCCAAGGCTCTTTACGTTATCAATCATTTGTGTGTTTTTGGGGAAAACAAGGATCCTGCAGCCATCAGACATCATACATCATACAGCACAGGAGGTACCCAGCCAGAAACCTGGGTGCGATACAGAGACCCTAAAACAGGGATATGGCAGGAAGCAGCAAAAGTTTTGTTTTGGGGCAGAGGTTATGTGTGTGTTTCTACTCCTTCAGGAACATTATGGGTGCCGGCCAGATGGACTAAAGTGGTACTGCAGAAACCTGTGAATGATTCCAGAGTTGGAACTGGACAGCAACTTCGACGACTGAGGAATAGACTATTTTTTCAACAGGAAATAGAGGAACTAGAGGTTTTGCTGGACATACCAATTTTTTGTGATTGGGAATTAAAACCCTTGTTATAGAATAAGAAATGGAGGTATTAATATTTGTTATTATTATTGGAGTAACAAATTCAATGGGAAATAAGTTGATAACTCATTTTGGTCCCCGAGAGAATGTTTGGGTAACCATAGCAAATCAAACAGGGCAAACTTCAATGTGTTTAAGTGCGGGTAGTGTTAACAGCCCCTTTAAAACATGTTTATTTGGAATACCAACTTGGCAACCCTCGGATTTTAATGGCTTTGTGAATGATCCTTTTGTACAAAAGAAATTCGAATCATTTCAGAAGTTAATAGAACTGCTTATGGTCTCACTCGTGGTCAACTCGATGGAGGATGGCAGTGCCGTATTATCCTGGCCCTTAGTATTACACTTAATTCCCCACCAGAAGAAATTGATATTGTCGGATGTAGCAACGCCAGCATTGGAAACAAAACAGGTGGATGGCTATCCTTTGAGCCACTGCGT